>NW_007251418.1:59132-131445 GCF_000164805.1 Carlito syrichta | reverse complement strand
TGAATGGTGGAGCCAGACAAACCTTTTCCCCACGGTTCCAATCATTTAGAACCCAATGGGAGCATCCAAAGGGCCCTGTCATGAACTAGAAAGGATAACCTTATGGGATCCCAGGAAAGAAGAACTTCATTATTATTCATATATGATTTCATAACAGTTAGGATTGGTGCCAAACTTAGGAGCAAGTACTAAAATAACTGAGCAGGAGGCACGAAATGGTTTTTCAATTCAGAAAATAAAGAGCTTTAACAGTGGCAGAGATGGGGGATGTTCAAGGAGGAACGTGAATAACCTATGAGTTACTAGTCTTTGGGCCACAGTTTCCTGTCTTTTGTTAACTACCTCCCAGAGGATAAAACCCCCCCCCCAAAACAAAAAACAAACCCCTCCTCTGCCCCCTGCCCCATGGGAGGCCCTTGGCATTTCCATTAATTTAGGACACCTGGCCCCAGTGGTCTGCTCTCACAACCTTTAACAACATGGCAGAAGTTCAGACGAAGGTCCTTGAAGCAGACAGGAGCTGTAAGGAAAGACTCAGAGACTTGGTGATAGAACACCAAACCCACGCTAGAAATAAGCATGGGTTATTTGGTCACTATAATCTTTGAGAGAGCACTTGCATATGATGGTAGGAGGTTTAAGCTAGACACAGATTCTTCAGATCTAAGAGTTGTAAAAGGATGAAAACGATTCCTTTCCAGGTGCAGGTGGGAGAGAGAAAAAGAGGGTTCTCTTTTCTTTATTTGTTGATTTGTTTTACTAAGGTCTGGAAGGTGAGCTGATTTTGTAGGAGGAAGGGAAGGGGTTCGTGGGATGAGATGAAAAATGCAATCCACAGGAGATGACTGATGGACAGAGGAGTGAAAAAAGGAGGGGGTCCAGCTGGACATCAGTGGTTTCACTGGATTCTGCCTCATTCTGCTTCGGACTGGATCTTCAGTAGCCTGGAGGTGGGAAAAACTGGAGCCTCAGTTAGACTGTAGAGTCCGCGAGTGATGAATAAAGTGCTTGTCCTGTGTACCCCCAAGTTCTGTCTTCTGCCTTCTTTTGCCTTCTTCATCTCACTCACTGCCTGGGCTGGAGGATTGCCTCAAGGTCTCTGGCTCTCAACCTTCTTCTCTCCTTCTGTGGCTCCTCCTTTGCTGAGAAGGCCTCCATGCCTACCCTGCTCCCTCCCTGACCTCTTCCTCTGACACACCCCCTCCACCATCCAAACTCCAGCCACACTGACCTGCTGGCTACTCCTCTGACTCATGGGCCTCGTCCACTCTGAGGACCGCAGCAGGTACCTGGTCCCAAACCCTCTCCCCAGACAGCCCAGGCCTACCCCACCACAGGGACCGCTGGCCTGTCCCGGAGCACTTGCTGTTCACCTTCTCTAACACCTGCCTCTCTGCTTTCTTGTCTTGCCTCTTAGCATGTGTCATTTGCTGACTGATACCTTGCTGACTTTCCCCCTCTGTCTCCCCTCTAGACCGTGAGCTCTGGGGAACTTGTCTGGTTCCTTCACCACCTCTGGAATCTAGAACAGCCTCTTGTCATGGAGACACCCAATAAATACTTGTTCACTGGCAGACTGGGCAGTTCCTTTTCCTAAATACCCACCCCACGTTTCCAAGTGCATGCTGGATGTTTCTTTCTATAGGATTTACCAGCACCCTCAACATGTTCAAAAAACAAGCAGCAAACAAACACACATCATCTCCCACAGGTACCTTCAAGGCCTGGCCCCAGATGGAGGAGGGAGAGGAAGGTTCTAGCAATTCCCTCTTCTTCCTTTCTGTACCAAGCCCGGAGCATGCTAGGGTTCCCAGTCCTGGGCTTCCAGAGGTTGGCCTGATGTGTCACCCAACAAACCAGAGAGAGACAAGGACCTCTGCCTCATGTGTATCTGATGCACAGAGAGACCACATACTGTTTCTAAATCCCAAGAAACATGTAATTAAATCACTAAACCTGTAAGGCTTGATAAACTTAACCAGTTTCTGACTCATCCGGATGCCCATTTGCAGAATCTGAGCAGAAAATGTACTTGAGGAAACAAGGAAAAAGACTTAGAACAACATAAAATGTCAGTGAAATGAAATGTCAGATGTGCCTTTGCTTATTCATCTTCTAACAGAAAGACCCCGACAGGGCTAACCGATTATTCATATGTTTTTAGGCATTTTTAAAATACAAGTTCAAGGACAGAGACCACTTTAGATAAATTTATTTCCAGGATCTCCCCTTTGATTTTTATCACAATCAGAAGAGAAACCGGAATATATGTGTTTAAATAATGTCAAGTTAGTTTTGAATTGTTTTGGCCAATTTGTTTTTTTCTCTGAAAGTCTGAGTTCCCACCATGGCAGGAAGTGGCCCCTAGACCATGTGAGAGTGGGCTGCTGGCTTCTCAGGCCTCCTTTTTAAGCCCATCACAGTGAATTAAGAAAAGGCTTTTTTTTTTGAATCGGGGTCTCACTCTGTCTCCTAGGCTGTAGTATAGTGGCACAATCATGGCTCATGGGAGCCTTGGCTTCCTGGGTTTAGGTAATCCTCCTGCCTGAACCTCCTGAATAGCTGGGACTTCAGGCACACACCACCACGCTCAGCTAATTTTCTGATTTTTTTTTAGAGATGGGATCTCTCTATATTGCTGTATTACTGGTCTTGAACCCCTGGGCTCAAGCAATCCTTCTACCTTGGCCTCCCAAAGTGCTGGAATTTCAGGTGTGAGGCACGGCGTTTTTTGTTTTTTGGGTTTTTTGGTAATCTAACAATATGCAGGTTTCTTCCTCTGTTTCTACTTGTATAAATATGTAGCTGGCTCAAGGACAATGACTTTTTTTGAGTTTCTTATACATTTCTCTAAATAAAAAATAAACAAATAAAATGGAGTTCGGGTGACCAAGAATGGAAGGCCTCACAAGCTGGAGGGGAGGGACAGCTGGATGCGCCAGGTGGCTCTGCAGGCAGAAGCCATCCACACAGGCTGTGTCCTCCAGGGGAGACAAGCAGGGCATTCCTTTGCTAAATAGCGACACACAGGCCTGTCTTCTCCAAGAGACGCCCACACACCCAACCATCACTTTCCTGCTGTGACCCCCTCCAACCACCTGCACTTCTATTTATAGGGGAACAATATCCTTCAAAAGCCTGGGCTGTGAGATCTGTGTTCAGGATTTAACTGTGCTGAGGGATGGTACAGCCCAGGAGTCCGGAGGCAAAATCCAGAACTTCTGTCTCCTGTGCTGCCTCCCTTCCCCCTCTTTGCTTGGTTGCTTGTTGCTCTCCCTGATTTCTTTTCTTTCTTTCTTTTTTTTGTCAGGATCTCACTGTGTTACCCAGGCTGGAGTGCAATCATAGCTCACTGCAGCTGTAAACTCCTGGGCTCAAGCAGTCCTCCTGTCCTGGCCTCCTGAGTAGCTGGGACCACAGGCACCACTACCAGAGCCAACTATTTTTTTTAAAATTAGAGATAGGGGGGGTCTTGCTATGTTGCCTAGGCTGGTCTTGAACTCCTGGCCTCAAGCTGTCCTCCTGTCTTGGCCTCCCAAAGTGCTGGGATTCCTTCTGTGTCACTGGAAGCTTCTTTCCTTTTCCATCTCTCAGACACACACTGCTGTTCTCTAGTGTCCCGCAATACCATCTGGCCTCCTGACAGCCCCCTCCTCCGTCCTCATGCTCAACAAATGCTTGCTGAGCCCCTGTTTCATGCCAGGCACAAGTGTCCATTTTATAGAGGACAAACTGAGGTATGGGGGGGCTCACCACAACCTCAGCTAAACCATGGCTGAGTCAGGATGTGATATCAACTCTACTTCTGACTTAGTGCTTTCTTCCTGTGGCCTCTGCCTACTGTCTGGCTCCACATTTTCTTGTAGCAACAAGAGCTACCGTTTAGTGAGCACATACTGAGTACCTCACTGTCTTGTCACTTTGCTGGTGAGAGGGAGGTGGGGCTGGTCCCGGACAGCCTGGTCCGGGCCCTGAGTCCTTAACCTTCCACCCTACCTCCCTTGACCGTGACAGTCACCTTATTTCAAAACTCGGTGGACTGTGTGCAAGGCCTAGTGGGAAGAATTGATTTCAGTCCGGGCTCTGCTATTAGACTGGCTCCTTCAGTCAGTCTTCAACAGCAGGTAGACGAGTAGGCCCCAACACCCAGGACCGTTGACAGCCCCACCCAACACATGTCTTGCACTCAGATGACGCTTGAGGGGTGTTAGCTCTTCGACTTTGGATTTGTGTTGCCTGCCAGATGATTTGTGTCTCCTGCCCCAATCACTTTCCCCACAATGACCAGAAATGATTTGCGAGTTTAGTGGGGCAAGGCGGAGAAAGGGCTGCCACAGTTTGAATGTCCCCTCCAAAACCCACTTTGACACATTCCCTGATATGGCAGTACTGGGAGGCTGATCCTTTAAGAGATGAATGGGTCATGTGGACTCTGCCCTCATGAATGGATTAAGCCATTCTGGATTCACGGGTTAATGGATTAATGGGTTTCTTGGGAGGGGGATGGGTGGCTTTATAAGACAAGGAAGAGAGGCTGGAGTAAGCACATTAACACACTCAGCCTCCTTGCTGTGTGATGCACTGCGCCACCCTGGGCTCTGTGGTGAGTCTCCAGTAGCAAGAAGGCTCTTACAAGATGCCGTTCCTCCACCCTGGACTGCTCAGCCTCCATTACTGTAAGAAATGAACTTCTTTTTTTTCTTCTCTTTTTTGTGTGTGTGTCAGAGTCTCACTCTGTTGCCACTGCATGCTCATGACCAATGCAGCCTTGACCTGCCGGGCTTAGGCCATCCTTCTGCCTCAACCTTCCAAGTAACCGGAACCACAGGTGTGCGCTACCACACCCGGCTTATTTTTTTTTTATTTATTGTAGAGAGGAGCCCTTATCAAGTTGTCCAGGCTGGTCTCGAGCCCTTTAGCTCAGGCAGTCCTCTTGCCTCGGCCTCCCAAAGTGTTGGGATTACAGACTTGAGCCACCACGCGTGACCCATTTCTCTATAAATTATTCTGTCTCAGGTATTCTGCTATAAGCAACATAAAACAAAGACAGGTGGGGAGAGGGGATGCGGGTTGAGGGAGCAGACCAGTGGCAGCAGGATAGAGCAAGCTCTCCCTGCCTGCACCCTGGCCAGCTGGACACTGTCATCCTGATCCCTGAATCTCTCACAATTCCCTTCCAGGGCTATCTGAGCTATGCGAGGTTGGGCCTGGTGAGGAATGGGATGGGAGACTGCCTGGGAAGGCCGGGTCCTGTAGGCTTTTGGTCATACTGCCTTTGTTTTCTTTTGGCGCCACCCTTCCCAAGGCCTCCCACGCCTAATCCAGGGCTGCCTGCCCTCCAGCCCAGCCCTTCCACCTTTCCTCAGTTGACCTCAATTCATACCTTCTCCAGCCGAGTCACAGCCTCTCCATCCCTGTCTTCTCCACTCTGAAATGACCACATGCTCTGGGAGGATGTCTCAGAGGAACGATATGTCACTGTCATCTGTGTTAATTCAGTCTTGAGCACTTGGGCTGCATTGGGTAGCATGCTCTGCTTTTCCATAGAACACAGCAGGTTATTTTATTTTTTGTTTTCTTTTGCAAAGACGGGGTCTTGCTATGTTGCCCAGGCTGGTCTTAAGCTCCTGGGCAGACACATTTTCAGCTGTAGCCCCAGTCCTCATTTGTCTATTGGATAGGTGTGAAAGAGCATGTTTGTACTGAGACCCTGCCTCCCTTAAAAAAGGATTCCCTCTCTTCTGGCGTCTAATTCAAAGAGCAGTCAGGGTGGTTCAGGGTGGGTACACATGCCATGCAGAGCACAAAGGACTTAACTGTACTCTGGATAGTGAATGTGTGATTATATATTCTCATCAAATATACCAACAACAAAATTCCCCTCAGGCTAGTGGAGCAAAGATTCCAGTTTGAATCCCTGCCCAATAAGGGGTGGCCAGAGTGCAAAAAAAATGCCACTGTATGGGACACCAGCTGGTACTCCAACCAGCAGACCACACCCACAGACGACATCTTTTTTTTTTGAGTTGGGGGTCTAACTCTGTTGCAGTGGCTGGAGTACAGTGGCATGATCATGGTTCACCGCAACCTCGAACTCTTGGGGTCAGACGATCGTCCTGCCTCAGCCTCCCAAGTAGCTGAGACCACAGATACGCACCACTGCACTCAGCAAATTTTTGAATTTTTTTGTAGCGATGGAGTCTTGCTATGTTGTCCAGGGTGGTCTCGAGCTTATGGGTTTAAGCAATCCTCCTGCCTCGGCCTCCCAGAGTGCGCTGGGATTACAGGTGTGAGTTACCATGCCAAGCCACTTTCCTGATTCTAGGGCTTCAGTCACTTGGTGTTCAGTGCAGGGCTCTTTGGAGTCACCAGACTCCCAGGCTGCAGTCATGAGAATGCCAGTGACAATAACTCCACGGGACCCGACCATGCACACACACACACACACATGCATGCACGCACACCCAAGACACTTTTCTTGCATAATTTACTATTTCCTTCTCCTCCCTCTGACTCACAGCATTTTCCCTGGTGTGTAACTGAAAGCTAACACCTCCCATTACACACCCCGGGAGCATGTCACCCCTAAAGATGCCTGCCCAAAAGTGTTCACATGGTCAAAAAAATGTATTTATTAGACATAACACTTGAAGCCAGGAATAACTTATGCACCAACAGCTTAGAAGGAGAGGTTTGAAAGTCCTTTTCCCCCAGTTATTCACAAAAACATCTTCCTGTTACCATAGATACAGATACATCCAAGGGCAGCATCCTTCTCAGAAGCCCGCTCTGTCAGCCCGGTATGATGCTGCCGCTGCAAGGGCGTGTGGGAAGTGGGGAGACGCAGGAGCACCCGTCAACAAACCCTCCAGGTCCTGTTTTTGGTAGGTGACAGCTGGACATCAGGGGACTTGCAAACATGGACTCAAGCAGGATTGGCATACACTGCACAGGCTCAGAGGAATTGGGCCAAACTAGAAACTCGAACCTGTCTGCCTGCCACCCGATAGAGCCAGGGCTTCTCCCTCGCCCTGCAGCAGGGAACAAGTCCTCATCTATTGGCCAGAAGAAATATGCTCCCAGTCCAAAGAAAAAAGCAATTCCAGTTTTTAAGACTTGAAATAATGCGCTATTGTGGCCGTAACATTGTACTGAGTCTTTTTTGTTCTGTGTTCGATGTGGCGTATTCTCTATGCAAAAAATAACTTCAGGACAAAACAAAACAACATTCCTGGGCAAGTTAAGACCCGCTGGAATTAAATACAAGGGGAATACTGAAGGCCCTTCAAATGATAGAATCCAAACAGAAGAAAAGCATTCAGAAGAAATGGGGCAGATTCAGAAGCCGATGGATCCAAGGGAACATTCATTCCTGAATGAATGAACCTGAACTTTAATTCTGGGTTTTGCTTTGAGCTGTAGGTTAATCACTTCTTTCAAAAACCCAAGAGTTTCATGCTCATAATAAACACATCACCTTGATCACCCATTACAGCTTGCTTCTTATTCTTTTATCTGCTTAATTAAGTGTAAGTCTGTTTATGGGACTTAAATTTGCCCTTTGAAGTAATGAAAAAGTTTTGGAAATGGATAATGGTGATGGTTGCTCAACACTGTGATTGTAATTAATGCCACTGAATTGTGGCTTACAGATGGTAAAAATGACACATTTTATGTTATATATATTTTATTGTTACATATATTTTACCAAATATACATAACATATAACATTGGTATATATTTTCAATTTCTAAATTGAAAATTTACCAAAAATTTTCTGATGCAGCCACCCAGAAATCTAAACATATATATATATTGCTTTAGTTTAAGACTGGAGACAGAAAAGGACACCAAAATTGTATTATTTGTTTTTATATATTTTGAAAAATGCATATCTCAGGTATCACTTTTTTGTGTGAACAACTCAAGAATAAAATGACTTGCTTTACTTAAAAACAAAAACAAAGCAAGTTGCCCTTTGAAGACCTTTGATGGCTGGCAACAGACAACCAAAGGCAACACCAGCCTGAGGGAACACAGCCTCTCTACTGTAGTCCAAGGCCTGTGACACTTGTCACCAAGTGGTCCTGAGGTGGGGACATAGTGGGTTTCAGGTGTTTGGTTCTAGTTCTGGGTGAGAACACTACTTGGTCCCAGCGCCTGGGCAGTTCTCCATCCACGTTACCTATGGTCGCCCTTATGAAGATCTACTTTTGCCTGAGCCGGGTCAACGTTGCCTAAAAGAATTTTAAATGAGCAGGAGTAGGAGGTGGGGAAGTGGGGAGAGGAGACTTGAGAGCCTTTGACACTAGCAGAGGGTCTAGGGACATCTGATCCATGATTTGTATACCCTAAACGCGCTTCCCTCTGAGATCTGGGTAGAATATCACAGATCTATTTTCACTCTTTCCACCATCTCTCTTCCAAAAAAGAACAACAACAACAAAAAAAGGAGTCTGTGAAATGTGGTTAGAGGTTTAAACTTACACAATTTAAATATTTAAATATTCTACGTAGAAACCCCAATATTCTAGATAGATACTGGCAAAGTCTTTGAGTACTAGTGAAGAAAGTCAAGAGGAACGAACCATCTGAATAGAGTGGAGGCTGTGCTAATAATGCTTCCCTTCAAATTCCTCAGGCTGTTGACAGAGGCTCTTTCTATTTGTGTATGTGAACCATGGCCCTGGTGAGTGTGACTGTTATTTGCATATGTGGATATTATGGAGAAGACCAAAATGTGACCCATCCTTCCTTCTATTTGGTGTATGTGTGAAACTTTTAAAGATAAACACATAATTTGTTTGGAGAACAAAATCCACCCGAGTGGCACTCCACACCGCCCACTTGGTGTGGTGACAGTCCAGAAGAAATCCACAGCTGATGGATAAAGAAGAAATCAGCTTTCCTGACACACAGCCTTGTAACACCAACAGCAGCTGACACCAAGAAAGGGTACTTCATGGTCAATGCCATTTGCTTTGTTGTCATGGATGTTGAGCATTTTAAGGGACATAATTAACTATTATTTGTAGTCTACCAACAGCAGCCAACACCAAGGAAGAATGTTTCATGGTCAATGCCATTTGCTTTGGTGTTTTGGATGTTGAGTATTTTAAGGATATTATTATTTGTAGCTTTCAGAATAGGCTGTCTTTTTATCTTTTCAAGAGTTCACAAGAATTGTCAGTACCAGAGATATGGCAATGGGGAGAAAATGACCTGAGGTTGGGAGAACTTGCTAAAGGCAAAGTTCTAAGAAAGTAGACATCTTTTCTAGCTAAATTACAATGACAATTTGTAACTAAAATACACTTTTACGGTCAACCTCATATAAAGTCCTGATTTAGGAAGGGAAATACAGATTTTAGACCTCCCTTAGAAACTACATATGCAACTGAATACTAAAGAGGACCCCCCCAAAACTGGGATTATTTATTGGAGGGTGGGCCCCTTGTAGAACAGGCTTCCCCCACTAGGTAAGTGTTCTAGGAACTCATTGTCATCAGTGTACCAGCTAGTGTTGTTGTGAGAGGCTGCGTTCAATTTCAGTGAATTTTTTTGGAGATTTCTTAATGGATGGTTTACGCGAACAACCTGCCCACATTACACTAAGTGTTCATCAGTTTTTGACCAAAAAATGGCATGGCCCCTGTGCCCCACCCTTCCTATTCACCCAATCTCGCCCCAGGAGACTTTGTTTTTGTTTCCCAGGATGAAAAAAGTCCTCAAAGGGAAACTTTTGACAATGTGGAAGAGGTGAAACAAAAATGGCGGAAGCACTAAAAGGCAACAAAATTGATGAGTTCAGAAACTGTCTTGGGCAGTGGAAAAAGCATCTCCATAGATGTATTGCATCAATGGAGAGTACTTTGAAGGTGACTAAAGTTTAAACATGTAATAATAAATACACATTTTTATAAAATAAACTCTGGGTTTTTTGGGGGTCCCTCCTCATATATCTTAACTGTTAAGATACACTTATGACAGTTTAACATATGAGAAATTACTTTGAAGAAAAAATTGTTATACATATGATACAAATAAATTTTTATTAGAAACAAATGAATGCTCTTATAGCTCAGCTTTTCAAAATATGAATGGATCCAGGCTTAATATTTTTGTAACAAATAACAAATATTTTTGTAACAAATGGTGGCTCATACCTGTAATCCCAGCACTTTGGGAGGCTGAGGTGAGAGGATTGCTTGAATCCAGGAGTTCAAGATCAGTCTAGGAAACATAGTAAGGCCTCGTCTCAACAAAAAATAAGTTATATTTAATATTTAAATATATGATATAAAAGAAATATTCTCATATTGCCCACATATAAAAAAAGTATATAGCTGACTTCAACATTAAAAACGAATACTATATATAATGGATATTCTATGTATTTTGCACTAATTTCTTGCCAAACTAAAGATGAGAAAACAGGAAGTGGATTGGGTATGAGATACCGTGGTACAATAGAACAAGTACTGAAGTGCCTGGGACATTTCACAATCAGATTCTTGACCTTCCCAGTTTGTCAAAAGACAAGTCAGGTCTTTAAGATCCCTCCGAATGCTAGGCTTGATTCTAAATGGATGGAACACAGAGAGCTGGTGACTTTAACCAGAGTTGTATGTCTATATATAGAGCTGTGGGCATGTATGTAAGAGAGAGAGAGAAAGAGGGGGAGAGCAAGTGAGAAGTCTTTGTGCCTCAGTCTGTTCAGGCTGCGCTAATAAAATACCTTAGAAGAGTTCATTTATAAACAGCAGAAATGTATTTCTCGCAGTTCTGGATGTCAGGGAAGTCCATGATCAAGGAACAAGCAGATTGGATATCTGGTCATGGTGTGTCACCCATAGATGGCACCTTCATGCCATAAGCTCCCTCTAGCCTCTTCTATAAAGGACAGCAATCCTATTCCTGAAGTCAGAGCCCTCGTGAACTAATCACCTCCAAAAGTCCCCACCTCTTAATACTATTGTATTGTAGATTACCTTTCAACATATAATTTTGGGAGGACACACACATTCAGATTGTAGTACTTGGATACTTTTCTGTAAGTTCTTAGATTCATTACAGTTCAGTGTAACTCCCCAATTTTAATTATTAAAAACATCGTGGGTGTAAGTAATAGCAAATAATTCAAATAAAGTTAGCAAGTTTTATTTTAGTTGTAATTTGTTGTTGTTATTTGTTTGCTTAAATCAGAGCATGGTTTAGATTTTTAGTAATAGAGGAGAGGGTAATTATGAACTCTTCTTAATTTTTTTTTTTTTTTTTTTGTCCTTTCAAGACAAGGATTGTGTCTTTTTTTTTTTTTTTTTTTTAATCTCCAAATCCCAAGATACATAAGTCTTCAAAAATGGTTAAAATATGGGTGGAAGGATAAATAGATGGCTAGAAGGATAGATGATGGATGGGTGGAGGAAGGGGTAAAAGAATGGACAGATGATGGATAGATCAATGGATGGGGAGGGAGAGAGGGAAGGAAGAACAATGTTAAACTGGAAGAGGACTGAAACTTGATTTGCTCAATGGCATCTTAAAATTGTGAAGGAAGCTTACATTGAATAAAGAGTTATATAAGTAATGTTAATGTACTTAGCAATATTTTGCACAAAGCATGACCTATATACTACATATGTTAAAAAAAAATTGGACTTCTGGGCTCTTCATTAGATCTCACTTAGATTTGTCAAGTCTAGGTTCTAGGAAAGTGCATTTTTACAAGCTCTCTATGCAAAGTTGAAAATCACTAAAAATAAGTTACAAAGTCAAGGAAATAAGACATCTTGTGTATTATGTTTTTCAATGTCTACATCTATGGGATAGCGAAGAGAATAAACCAAGGAAAAAGAAGTCTCTCAGTAGGAATGACACCACATAAATGTGGAGTAAAAACAAGCGAAACTCAGACTGGTTGCCGGAGAGGAGACAGAACAAACCACTGCAGCATCGGGAATGTGTCTCTTAGCCTGAAGACACTTCTGTGCAATAATTTGAGAATTATATTAGTAATGTCTGACATTTCCATATGGGGGAATGGTGAATAATTTTATAAAATGATCCTTTCTTTGACAGAAAATGCATCTTGAACATTTTAATATGATATGAATGGAAATGACACAAAAATATCACAGTCTGTTCCCATCAGTAACATCATAACGTAGCGGGGGAAAGGGGCAGTTAATTCCCATGTCGTAGGGCACGCATGTCATGAGATCGGAAATGTCTTTCAATACACACGCCTAGGGGCTTAGCACATTTAAATTTTAAAAAAAGGCATAGGTGTATGTTCCGTATAAATCACTAGAATTACTGTGCAGCTTGTAGGTTCTGTGCATTTCCAAAATTGATTCCCTGAAGCTAATGACTTGAATTTAACACTAGCATGTGTGATTCGAGCTACAGTTTAAATATTTATTCTGGAAACATTCATGGATGCACAATACATGTTCAGCATTAACTCCGGGTCATTCTCCGTGAGACGAGCACGGGGACAGGAACGCATTTATTAAACTCTCATCCATCTGCATAGTTTTCATTTCCTCTCTTGCTTGGCCTAAACGGCAGCCAGGTCCCACCCTGCTGGAATATCATGTCAGTAGTGACAATACAGAGGGTCAGATATGATTTCATTATGTCATGTCGCTGCAGATTGCAAGGCACATATCCATTTTGAAAATGGGCTGCAGCTCCTTGAGCCTATTATGAGACAGACTCCACACTGAAGCTTTTAAAAGATTAAAAGATAGGTGCGTTGGGAGCAGAAGACTCTATGCAGATCTCCAACCCAAATGTCCAGCACATAGAGCAGAAAAGAAATCTCATCTCTCTGGAACTCTTAAGCTGTCCTCCTATTTCAAATATGCAGCCATTTATTTGGGGCGATTAACTCTCTGCGTCTGCTTCCCTGTAAAATGGCAGTAACATCTACTTCCAAGGTTGATTAATATTTACCTGCTGTGCTGGCTGCTACGGCCATATCCCTTGTTCATTCCAGTTAACTGATACCCAATGGTTGTTAAATATTTTTAATATTAGCCCTGCCTACCTCAAACAATTATTTAAATCAAATGAAATCATGAGAACCACCATTTATTGAACAGGCATCAGTCAATGAATTGGAGAACTTATAGGTTAAATCCTGACATTGTATTATCCCATCTAATTAACTCAAGCTTGGAGATGAGGGAATGGGACCAGGCGCCTTCTCCTGAGTGGCAGTAGGGACTGCAGCCTGGGTTTGCGACCCATCGCTCACGCGGTACCTCACCACTGTACACTTACTACTGTGCCTTGTCACCCACCAACTTCAACATTCTCAACCATCTCATGGGGGCTCACAAGTTGGTTTTCTTTGTTGAATATCTAGGTCAGCTTCCTCTGTCTAGACTCTCTCTTTAATTTTGTCTGATTCTGAATGATTCGTACAAGAAACAAGTACAAGCCAGCCCTCACTCCTGGACAGACAGCCCCTGGTTTACAACCATTTTTTGACTTGGGATCTCTCCTCTTTACAATATGCATTCAATAGAAACCGTACTTCCAGTCATTCAGTACAACCATTCTGTTTTTCACCTTCACTAGAGTAGTAAATAAATTTCATGCACTATGCAGCATTTTGTTACAATAGACTTTGTGTTGGATGATTTTGCCCAACTGGAAGCTAATGTAAATGTTCTGAGCACATTTAAGGCAGGCTGAGCTAAGCTATGATGCTTGGTAGGTTAGATGGATTCAATGCATTCTCGGCTTACGATATGTTCAACTTGTGATGAGCTTATTGGATGTAAACCGATCTTAAGTCAAGAAGAATTTGTATTGTGAAAAAAATTTTTTTTCTCATTTAAAATTATTAAAGAGTATCATGAAATTACTAACAAACAGACAGACAAGACTTTAAAACAGTCATGTGATCTATGGCTGCATTTATAAAAGAAGGGCCTTTGGCAAGAAGGAGGCTTAGCTCAGGAGAGACCTGTGTCCTCGCACCTCTGAGTATGACATTTTTACTAGCAAACTGGACTTTCCAATGTGAAAAATGGAGATGGCGAAGGATCTGGAAACAGTAACATACAGTGCACGATCTGAAAGACTGAGTATGATTAGACTGGAAAGGGAAAGGCTTAAGGAACATCATGATGGCAAATTCAAGCACATCCCATCAGACAGGAGGGAAATTTGATGCATTTTATAAGCTTCTG
This sequence comes from Carlito syrichta, assembly GCF_000164805.1. NCBI lineage: Eukaryota > Metazoa > Chordata > Mammalia > Primates > Tarsiidae > Carlito > Carlito syrichta. The sequence continues at coordinate 117,241 of NW_007251418.1, read as the reverse complement.
GACTGGGGGCTGAGGAAGGAGAATTAGTACATAAATGAGAGTCACAGAGAGGTGAGTTTTGGATTCATGTAAGTTCAAATTTTCAAAAACAAAAAAGAGAAAGACTTTTAAATTGAAACGTGTTTTTTATGGCCTGGGGAGTTTTCTGTCCTGGACTTGATTAAGTCCAGGCCGAGCAAGCACTTAGCAGGGTGTTGTGGGCACAGTTAAGCCTTTGATCTGTGTTTGGGTTACATGGCCTTCCAATCTCAAGATCCGAGGAAGCTAAGCTGCGAGCAAAGAAAGATACCAATCTTTTCAACTTGATATCTTATCCTTGAGACCTGCCACCCAGTAAAAATTTTACATGAACTTGTCGAGTTATAGATGGCCATTTGGAAAGACTGTTGGACTCTGGTCATTTTCCCACGGAGAGGAAGACAGCTGTTCATCCATTCATCGGGTACTTACTGAGCACCGGGCAAGTGCCATGAATTACTCTGGCCCCTGGATTATAGCCGTGAAGAAAACAGACCAACATCCTTGCTCCTGCGGTGCTTACATTCAACAGGAAGCCACAGACATAAGCAATGCCGTGAAGAACCCTCAAATTACATGGTGTGCTGAAAGAGCCACGAGAAAAGAATGGGGAGTCAGAGTGCTGGATGTGCGAGGCCTGGTGGACCACATGCAGAGGACCAGGAAACACGTGGGCTCTCCTGCGTGTCCTGCAGGGAGCCCACGGATCACTGAAAGGCATATTTTCATTCTTCCATGGCTTAGTGTCACTTGTTCATCTCAACTCTCCTTATCTCTAATTACCAGTGGCCTAAGGTTTTGACTCTATTTAGACTCCAAGTAAAGAGCAAAACTAACGGTTGGGATTTAACATTGGTTGCTGTTGGGTTTTATTCCCATGCATGGTGCCCTGGGTCAGAGGTTAACCACCGGCATCAAAGACATAGTTACAGTGGACAGCCGGGGCAGGAGGAGAAAGAATTTGGATACATCACACATCGATAAGTTTGTTCTGCCTAAGGAAGAGCTGGGCTGCGATTTCCCCAGAGCCCCGACCATGGAGGTGAGTTTTCATAAGAGAATGTTGAGGGACAGTAAACACAGAACTCTGCAGAGCAAACAGGCTCCACGTGATGGGAAGCAATTTGTTGCTATGCACTCACTGCTACAGATATGTTCAGCTTACCAGGTGTGGTGGTTCAGGCTTGTAATCTCAGCATTTTGAGAGGCCTAGATGGGAAGATTACACGAGGCCAGGAGTTCGAGACCAGCCTGGGCAACATAACAAGTCCCCCATCTGTCTCAAAAAACAAACAAAAACAGCACACACACACAAATGAAAAAAAAAATGTTCAGGTTCTTTGACCTTTTGATTTTCATTTTTAAGTACTTAACTATTTCATATATTTTATCATTATAAGAGAAATACCTAAGAAAAATGAGAGTAAGAATTTCCATAGTTCCCATAGACTCATAGATACAAGTGTTTTATGTGTCCTCCCGGACTTTTTACCATCTGGATATAAATGTGTGTGTGTTGTGTGTAAACACGTATATATGATGTATATATGTCTAATAGTGTATAGTATGTGTGTGCATCATAGTATATAGAAGTATGTATATAGTTAGATATGCGTGTCACACTAACACAAAGGGTTCATACCTGTTCTTCGACTGCAAATCACGTTGAGGACATTTGTGCATGTCAGTGCAGTCAAGAATTACTTCATTTTTATTGGCAACAGAATAAAATTCCAATATATAGCAATAGTATAATCTTATTTTCCAGCCCCTTTTTGAACATCTGGATGTTTCAGAATTGTCACTGTTAAAACATTCTGCAATATATATCATATATATATATAGATATGTATAGCTATATATAGAAAATAAGACAGTGCATGTATCAACCCTTTTTAAAGATAAATTCTTATAAGTAAAATTACCATGTCGAAAGTTACATATATCTACAATTTTAATATTGTTTCTTTTCCTCCATAAAATGTGGTATCACATAACAGAATATGCCTGTGTATTCACATCTTCACCAAATAAGTAATATTAATATTTTAGTCTTTCCCCATCTGAATGGTGAAAGCTATTGTTCAGTTCTTCTAATTTGTAGTTATTTTATTATTGTTAAACCTCAGCACCCTTTATACATTCATTGGCCATTTGTGTGTCTTTCTAGGGACTAACTGTTCGTGAATGTTGCATATTTCTCCCTTGGGTGGCATTTTACTTATAGACTTTTCCGCCTTTATATATTAGAGAGATCACTAGTTTATCAATTGCATAAGTTACACATATTTTTGCCCATTTGTCATTTATATCTTTGGCCAAATCATGATCTTGACCATATGCTAAACAACAACAATAAAACCTTCTTCATTCCTAAAATTAAACTATCCTCTCTAGTTTATTTTTTATTTTCTGACATATGTACTTCTTACTCCATCCGTAATTTAGAAGATAGGGTACCAAGTTTTTCCCCTAAAGATTATTCAAAGTCTCTTTACTATTATTGTACAATTTACTGTTTCCCCTATGATTTGAACCATCATCTTTACCATATATTTCTAAAATCCTAAACTGACATGGATGCACTTTTGTATTTTTTATTTTTTTACCCAAATCATTTCTCTCTCTCTCTCTCTCTTTCTCTGTTAGAACCAAGCTGTTACAGCTGCTCAGCTGAGTAGGACACACGAGACCCTCACTTTTCTATTTCAGATGTTCCTTAGCTACCCCCGGACATTTTCACTTCCATATAAAGTGCATATTTTTCCATACAAAGGTGAGATTTGGGTTAAACTTGCAGTCTGAAGTTAGTTTGGGGAGAATAAAATTCTCCAGAATATTGAATTTTCTCAGGGAAGCACTGGATACACTTCTCTATTTTTTAAGGCTCTCATTTATTTTTCAATATAATCATTTAGTTTAATGCATACACATTTCTTATTATGTTAAATGTTAGACAAGATGCAGCCTTTATTGCTCTTGTGAATAATTACACATAGGAATTTTACATGTCCCTATGCATGTAAAAAGATAATTTGTTTTGGATATTTACTTTAGGAAATATCCTGAACACTTAATTTTTTTGATAAATTTTTGGACTTTTCTAGGTTTGCAATCATATCATCTATTCCTAAAGATAAATATTAGCTTTTAATTTCCAGTACTTTTATATTTATTATTTTTTGCAGTAATAATTGACCCTCCAAAATAGATAATACCAATAGGCTAAATTGTCTGTTTCTCTCTTAAGTCTTCAATCATTTTCTACAAATCATCTCATTTTCATTAATAAAGGTCTTCATCAGGAATGACTGGCTAATTTTTAATTGTGATTGGAATGCCTATGCTGATGATCATAATGTTTGTCTTCTTAAACCTATATATGTAGTAAATTACTCTTGCTTTCCTAGTATAAAATCTACCTGCTTATGATGTATTATTATTATTATTATTATTATTATTATTATTATTATTTGTAGAGACAGGGTCTTACTATGTTGTTCAGGCTGGTCTCAAACTCCTGACCTCAAACAACTGCCTTGGTCCCCCAAAATGCTGGGATTACAGGGTGAGCCATGGTGCCCAGCCTGTATTATTTTTAAATACGTTGCAAGATTCATTTTGCTAGTATTTTTAATTAAAATTTTTGTATTAATTTTCATAAGTGATATTGGTCCAAAGGTCTCTGTGTGTGTGTATTTCTGTTTGTTTTCATCCTTTTTGAAATGTCTTATACAGTTTTAGTATGAGGATCAGCATGTCCTTGTAAAAATGAATCGTCATGCTCTAAAAGTATAACCTAGGAATTACTCATTTCTTAGTTTTATAGAATTTTCCTTTAAAACTGCTAGGCAGAGCTTTGACATCTTTTACATTTTGCTTATGGCTGTTAATAATTTGTTCCATCTATCCTAAAGACATCATTGGAAAAGACACAATGTAAAGATACTCATTGAAGCGTTATTACTTTTAATGAAAAATTGGAGCAGACTCAGTATGCCACAATAAGGGAATAGCTGGGCAAAGGATGGGTCATGTATTAGATGAGAGTATGCGGCAGCTAAAAATAACACAGATGAAACGTATGCAGTAACACAAAGACTTTAGGACACGAAAATGAATGTTTTCATCATTTTAATTTTGTAAAACATACATATGTGGAAAGGAAGTGTTTCTGTGAAGTGATTTTATGGGGTTATAGATTGTTTTCTTTCTTTTAAAAATCATTTCCAAGCTGTCTATAACATGGTGTCCTTTCTCTCGCAGCAAGGACAGGGGTATCGACTGTCTGATTCCTATTCTGACTCCACCCCTACAGACTTTGTGACTGTGGGCAAATCCCGTAACCTCTTTCTGCCTCAGTTTCCTCGTCTACCAACTGTGAGGATTAAACACCCTAATATATTTAAATAAACACACAAAAGAGTTCCTGGCTCATAGCAACTGCTATGTTCAGTGTTTGCAAGTTTTATTTAAAACATTAAAAGACAGAACAATGTTAATTATTTTCTTCATCAGATGCATCCCATAATAACACCTGCTTCAATAATTGCATCTTGCTAGTCCTTAACTGAAAAAAGAAAAATGTTAAAAGATTAGATCAAGTTGGGAAATATGAACAGACAAGATTTAATCTAAGGAGAAGGACACCTCTTTTTCAAAGACATGATCTTCTTTAAATCAGAAAACCCTTGCAGACTGGCCGATGAGTAGAAGATTTAGAGGAAAGTCGGACAGAACAGTCTGTGACCAGGGAAGAGGAAATGCAAGAAGAATATGTCTCTGTTTCTTTAAAAAACAAGTCTCTCTAGGAAGACACCAGTGGGGTTCTTTGATCTGTCAATATCTTTCCTGTATTTTGCTCCCAAACCGACTGCATCTTTCCTTTCCTTTGTGTTTTCTCATCATCTCGATGGGAAAACATATTTCCATTCCTGGGGCAGAGAGCAAATTTTAACAAACACTTTTATTGCATTTTCTATGGCACTTCCAAGCATTTTAATTTGGCGACCTTCCGGAATGTTCTGGAGGCTACCAAGTCAGACCTGGAGGTGCCTGCAGAATTTTTTGCTCTAGATCCTTGTATCTCTTTCGATTGCCTGATTTCAAAGCGCAGTACCACTGGCCTTTGTGTCTCAGATTTCTTGTGCTTTTCATTAGCAAATAGAGGTTCTGGTGTAATTGCTTTCCGTTTCCTTCATGACCAGTGAGGAAGTGTTATCTCCCTTATGTAAAGTATCTTGCTCTGGAATCTGAGGATCCCAGCTCCCATCGTGGTGATAATTTTTTCTTTTTCTTGGTGGTGGTGGTGGGGGTGGATTTTAAGGCAGGGTCCAGGGCAGCCAGGCTCTAAGCCCCTAGGGCAGCCTCGTGAGAGGCACGGGATCACTTTGTCTTGCAGTGAATTTCCTGTTTACCTAAGTGGTTTTGCAGGGGAGAAGGCAAACCTCTGTGGGAACATCTTAATAATACCTGTCCTTCGTTTTGCCTGTCCATGCTCCACGCAGGCATTATTAAATTAATCCTCAAAACATCTAGGAGAATAAACAGCCATTTGCATTTTATAGACAAAGAAATGAACATGCCCGGAAAAGCACAGTGAAACATCATCATTGGTAGATATATTTATAAGCACCTGATAAGAATGTCCTTAGAGAGATTTAAATCAGGACCTTTAACTGCTGCTGCTTTCAATCCAAGATGCTTTGCAGCACACCGTGGGTCAATCTAAAATCAAGAATACATTCCAGACCTCCTCTGTATCTTGCAAAGTATTCATGTGGAACTTGGGGGACAGAAGAAATTCGCTATAGTGATCATTGTAGGGGCGATGAGAACCCATCATAGGAGGAAGGGGTCTGCAAGAGGCAAAGGAGAGACCAGGAGGGGATCAAAGTGCTTGTATTAGTGTCAGCCTACGTGGGGGGCTATCTTCCCAAAATGAGGTGCCCTGCCTAAAGCCAAATTTAAACACATAAGGAGGAAAAAAATCAAGAATGTGCTATTAGAACGATTTGGATCTTGGGAGCAACACAGAGCATTGTGTACTACTAGAGGAAAGGTTCTTTTGGAAGCCAACCTGTCAGCATCCGGGACTGTTCCATGGCCTCAGGACCACCTGTGTAGAAAGCTGAGATTCTGAAGAGAGAAGCCTTTACAGGCTTGAAGATTTCACACTGCATCTCATTGCTCATGACTAGCATTTTTCATTAACCAGATTATTCTAGACTCTTCCTCCTTTAGCAAACAGAATTCTGCAGAGACTGACTTCCTAAAGTAAGCATGTTTAACCCATGGCCTGCAGGCTGCATGTGGCCCAGGACGGCTAGTAATACTGTCCTACAAAATATTTTAGCATTATGTGTCTTTTAGCGTTTATTTACTTCGTGACCCCTTGTGTAGTTCCTTTTTTGAAGTTCACAGTCACACCTTAATCATGACATCCTTTTTGGCAGCACATACATTTGTGGCAGCTGTTTTCAATTATGAGTACATGGAGAATAAAATTCGAACAACCATTTCTGATGAGCACCTTGAGAATTCACTAAGAATTTCAAGCCAGGCTCGGTGGCTCAGCCTATAATCCTGCGCTTCGGGAGGCTGAGGTGAGTGGATTGCCTGAGCCCGCGGGTTCGAGTCCCGCCTGGGCAACTTGGCGAGACCTCATCTCTACAATAAATTAAAAAATTTGCCGGGTGTGGTAGCGCGTGCCTGTAGTTCCAGCTACTCGAAAGGCTGAGGCGGAAGGATCACCGGAGCCCAGCAGGTCGAGGCTGCAGTGGCCGGGAGCAGCCACTGCGCTCCAGTCTGGGCGACAGAGTGAGACTCCAACTCAAAAAAAAAAAAAAAAGAATTTCAACCACTTCCATTCAATCAGACATTGATAGATTGGTTTGCCAAAAAAGGCCAAATTTCCTGCTAGTTTTATATTGTTCTCATTTTTCTAAACTTTATAATAAAAATATAAAAAATAAAAAGTCTTATTATGTATATACACCAACTATATTATATCATTTATGTTTGGCCAAGACAATTCCTCTTTACTCGATGCAGCCCAGGGAAGCCAAAAGGTTGGTCTCCCTAGCCTAAAGAATTTTTGCTTTTCTGAGTAATGGTGGAGAAGGAATCGATGTACACTAAAGTTGGTCAGAAGCGCAGCTATTTTTAAGACTGGTTGTTGTGAGTCTTCATAAGAGGCTCAACAGATTTCTTTTAATAGCTTTAGAAAGGCATTAATATGCTTGAAGAACAAATGAAAGAAATTCAAAATAGGGACACATGTATTGTTAAATATTTTCTGGGCAGTTGTCCTAGGGCAAAATTTCTATGCTGCAATATGCAAATAAATGCACCACCAAGTCGAGGAAGCTTCTTATTTTACCAGAACTTGAACTTTCCTTGATTCAAGTTAGCCAAGACTGTGCATATAACTATTCATATTTCTTTTGCCTCCCTAAAATAGCCCGTTCGAAAGCTGAACCCTTAAATAAGCATTTCTTATCAATGTATTATTTGCCTTTTAAGATGGATCTGTGAGATTATCATGAAATCATCTCAAATTTAGCCCACACTGAGTTCTTTTTTCGCTGAACTTAAAACATTTACAATCTGTGCCACACGATTTAGCACATAATTGCTGTTCTCTTACTTTGTTCTCTAATTGCTTTGTGTGTGGGGGGGAGTGTAACTTTTCTCATCACCCAATCTAAATAATACTATTGTATACTTTTGAGAGATAAAAACTGTACAGTTTATGATTTCTCATGCCTTTCTAGTCTCCACACACAATACCCTAGCTCGATTCTGGCTGGTTCTGAAATACATTTTGATTATTAAGTAGTTGGAAACAAGTTTAGTTTCAGGATTGGAAAAAAAAAAAAAGCGTGGTGAACTTCAGAGACAAATCATAGAAGATTCTTTGTTTCCCGTGTTCAATGGAGGACTGGGGAGAGAGGCAGAAATAGAGGGAAAGCACATGCTTGATAAAGTGGGTGACTTTAAAAAAGACAGCCACCTCTCTCTCCATTTATACTTTCAAGCAACTGTTACAACTTTCACAGAGCTCCTGTGCCTTTGGTCACTGAGAAAGGTTTAACTGTGTAAAAACTTGGAGGCTTGAATCGTTTTTAAAGAACAAGGAAATCATGTCAAATGCTGTCCCTGGCTCTGCCCACATTCACTCAATGATTTGTTGCCTCAGCGTTGGGATTTTGTTCGTGTCCGGCTTGTGAGTAAGCCGTCAGATCCAGAACGGGAGGTGGAAGGATTGGCCTCATTAATGCACCCTGACCGGAAGCTGCAGATATATGCAAGCATGGCTCATATTGTCTTCTTATTTTCCTAGATTCACCTGGTTTTAACTCATCACAGCAGCATGGACCTTGAAGTTGATGCCTCTACTGCATCCACAGAGACTCTGAGTTTAAGCCTCAGAATTTTGCTCAGAGTGGAGCCTTTCCTGTCTACAACTTCCTTCCTTCCTTCCTTCCTTTTTAAGAGAGGTGGGGTACATATGAGGATTTGCTACATAAGTAAATTGCGTGCAGGTGAGATTTGGGCTTCTAGAGAGCCCTCTTCCCCCTGGTAGAGGACCTGGTACCCAGTGGGTGATTGTGTGTCCCGTATCCCCTGCCCCTACTAGTAGTGCCCAGCATTCATTGATCTCACGTTTGTTTGTGTACCCAGTGTTTAGGGCTTGCTTATGCGTGGGAACACCTGGTATTCAGTTTTCTGTTTCTGTGATAGTTTCCTTAGAATGATGGTCTTCAGCTGCATCCCTGTTGCTGCAAAGGCCATGATTTTGTTCTTCTTTGTCCTGTCTACACCTTTCTCATCACTGTACTTCTAGGGGCTCCTCCTTATCTTGATGGGCAGGGATTTTTTTGTGTGTGTAAAAAGACTCTGAGGAAGAAGTGGAGGCCTTTTAAGTAATTCAAAGTATACCCATTTAGGGTTATATTTTGCTCCCTGTCTGGATAGCCCTGTCATCGTGGGTGAGGGATGTATTCACAGAAGTTCCATTAGCCTCCACAGATGCTCCCTTCTCAAGAGTGGAACACCCTCCTGAAACTTGCAAAGCCTCGAAGAGCTGGTGGGAAGGTTCAGCTGGTTTTTGGAACTGACAAGTTCAATCTTTGGGCACAATTTAACAGATCGTGTTTTTCGGTTAGATTTGGAAGGTTCTTTGCTTTGGGGTCTCAAGATTTGTTTTTGCTTTGTTTTGCTAATTCCCTAAAAGCCACCTGAACTTTTGAGGGCAATGAACTAGTTCTTATTTTTGAGAGCCTTTTCTTGGACCGAGCAATGCTTTAGTAATGGTACCATTCATTATCTGTCAAATTTCTATATGCACAAAATGCTTGTGCAACATATAATTAAAGGAAGAAAAAATAAATAAATAAAAGCATCCATTTCAGTCTCCAAAGTGACAGTGTAACTTCACTGTGTCACTCCAGTAAGTTTCTTCGGCACTCCAAAATGTGATACGATGAGCCAGTTGAAACAGCTATGGGCATATCACAACATGATTTTTTTTTCTTATGGGACAAACAAACATGGGTGACTGCTTTGGGATGATGATGCTCTTTAGATCATTCATCATTGAGAGTCTAGATATGTGGCCAAGTTTTGCAAAAAGCTGCTTTAGGAATTGTGATGGTTAATCTGATGTGTCAACTTGGCTAGGCAGTTGTGCCAAGTTGTTTGGGGAAACATCAACTGAGAAGGTGTTTTCTTGGATGTGATTGGCACTTAAATACGTGGCGCTTGAGTAAAGTAGATTGTTCTCCATTATGTGGTTGGGTCTCATCCAATCAGTTGAAGGCCCTAAGAACATACACTAAGGGTCCCCAGAGAAGGATGAATTCTGAAGACTGCCACATAGTTGATTCTTCCCTGAGTCTCCAAGCTGCCAACATATCCTACAGACTACAAACCTGCCAGCTCCCACAAATTGGTGAGCCAGTTGCTTAAGTCAATCTCTCTCTTTCCTTGTCCATATGTGTATATGTCCTATTGCTTCTGTTTCTTGGGAGAACCCAGACTGTTACAAGTGTCATATATTTAGAGTCTCTTAATTGATGGTATTTAAGTTGAAACAAACAACTCTTTTTTTTCTGAGTAGTTTGAATTTCATTAAGAGAAAAATACATAAAGTATATCTTGACAGATTAAAAAAAACTTATATTGGCCAATGTTTCTAAGTTTAATGTCCATGTACTATTTTAAGAAAAACAGTTTGCAAAGTAAAATATTTAGGCAAGCTAAAGGCAACTAAATGTTGTTTTAATCAACAACAATTTTCACTTAAACCCACATGTAGACATAGAAAGTGTAAGTGATCAAATATTAATAGTTAACTTGCATAAACAGAAACACCCCCTCCTCAGAAAAGCAAAACTATATAGTTCAGTGAAGAAATAAAACACTGTATTTGGTCACAAAAACACTGTATTTGCTAAAAGTGAAGAGAAAACTTACAATTTCACTGAAAAATATTGTTTAGTGGATGATCTATTTTTTGATTAGCCTCAGTCCCACATTATGATCATAATTGTTCTGTTCTAAAAAAAAAAAAGAAGGCTGAGCTTAAGCAGGAACAGAGGGAACATCAGCTACCTTAGATCCTGTGCCTTAGAAAGATGAACCCAAGCAGATCTAATGGCACAAACAAGCCCAAAATACGTATAATTGATGCTAATAGCCTTCAGGCTATATATAACCCTTCCCAAGACAACCTTTTAACAATGGGACCAGAAGAGGACCTCTCCTAAGTTATTTAAAAGGTGTATATATGCCCAAGCAGATAGATGCTGTGCTCCTAGGAGAAGCAATAATGGGGGAACTTCTATCACAGAAATGATTTCTCATGATTTCATAAAATGAATCTCTACTTTCCTCCCAATAAATATTAAGTTCATTTCTGAGACTTCACACATTAGACAAGAAGCAGAAATTTCTGCATAAGTAAATATGAAAAACAGTAAGATAATACCTTACACTTACGTGGCTTGTAAAGTTTACAAAGTCCCTTCCCCCCTCATTTTAATTTTGGTCCTCACAATAACCTCAAGCAGTAGGAAAAGTGGATGTTTTTAATCACCTTTGAAGAGCAGAAAAGTGAGGTACAGAGAATTTAGACAGACTTGGGCAAGTGGGCACAGCCCTTCTTGGTAGAGCTTGGACTGGGTCCCAGGTCTCCTGATCCCTAATCCAAAGCCTGTCTTGTAACATTTTATAGTTATCTTACACAATGACCAAATAAGGTTTAATGGTTGTTTTTATTCCTCTAACTAGAAGTTTACTTTTTGTTGTTTTGTTTTGGGTTTTTTTGGTCTGTTTTTTGAGTCATGGTCTTTCTCTGTTGCTCAGGCTGGAGTGCAGTGGTAGGGTCATATCTCATGGCAGCCTCAAACTCCTGGCCTCAAGCAATCCTCCCACCTCAGCCTCCCACATGACTGGTTTTAGGCTGGGATTACAGGCATGAGCCACCAAACCTCACCTTAGAAGTTAACTTGTCAAAACACTGCTCAAAGAAATCCAAGAAGACACAAACAAGTGGAGAAATATCCCATGCTCATGGACAGGAAGAATCAATATTGTTTAGATGTCCATCCTACCAAAGGCAATCTATAGATTCAACGCAATACCCATTAAGTTTCCAACATCATTCTTCTCAGACCTGGAAATGACAATACAGAAATTTATATGGAAACATAAACGACCACGAATAGCCAAAACAATCCTTAGCAAATGCAATAAAGTAGGAGGTATCACACTTCCAGACTTCAAACTTTACTCTAAGGCTACAGTAATCAAAACAGCCTGGTATTGGTACAAGAACAGGCACATAGACCAATGGAACGGGATAGAGATTCTGAAAGCAAAGCCTCAATTCCTCAACCAACTCATCTTTGACAAAGCCTCCAACAACAACCGCTGGGGAGAAGAAAACCTATTCAGTAAATGGTGCTGGGAAAATTGGCTGACCACATGTAGAAGATTGAAATAGGACCCCTACCTATCACCATACACAAAAATTAACTCTAAATGGATCAAAGACCTAAATGTAAAACCTCAAACCATAAGAACCTTAGAAAGTGCAGGAGACACCCTTATAGAAACTGGAACTGGGAACCAATTCCTATTCAGAACCCTAAAGGCCAATACCTTAAGAAATCAGATAGACAAGTGAAACTTCATCAAATTAATGAGCTTCTGCAAAGCAAAAGAAACCATCAAGAGAGCAGAGAGCCCACAGAATGGGAAAAAATATTTGCCAACTGTATATCTGACAAAGACCTAACATCTAGGATCTACAAGGAACTCAAATGCGCCGAAAGGAAAAAAACAAACAGCCCCTTTAAAAAGTGGGCAAAAGACATGAACAGACACTTCTCAAAAGAAGATATACGGGCAGCCAACAGCCAACATGAAAATGTGCTCAGCCTCACTCATGATCAGAGAAATGCAAATCAAAACCACACTGAGATACCACCTAACTCCTGTAAGAATGGCCACCATTAATAAAACAAACAGCAACAGATGCTGGTGAGGATATGGAGAAAAAGGAATGTTTCTACCCTGCTGGTGGGAATGCAGATTAGTACAACCTCTTTGGACGACAGTGTGGCAGTTTCTGAAAGGACTAGAAGTCGACCTTCCATATGACCCAGCAACTCCCCTATTGGGAATATACCCAGATGAACTCAAATTATTCTATGAAAAAGATACCTGCACATGTATGTTTGTTACAGCTCTATTCACAATAGCAAAAACATGGAACCAAACATGTTGCCCATCGAAGCTGGACTGGATAAAAAAAATGTGGTACATACACACAATGGAATATTATGCAGCCATAAAGAAGGACAACTATATGGACTTTGCAGCAAATTGGATGGATTTGGAGTGATTAATCACAGAAACAAAGAACTTAGTTCCATATGTTCTCACTCATAAGGCGAACTTGAACAATTATGCTATAAGAAAGCGATTGACAGTAATAAAAAACTGTCAGGGGAAGGGGTGTGGGACTGGCAGTTGAGGGAAACTGCTAGGGGAGGGAGGGGCATACCTCATCAACAAGGGTACCTGCATGATCAATGTTTGTATACCTAACCCTGAATTGTACCCCACATCTTTATAATAAATAAATTAATTAAAATTTTTTTTAAAAGAAGTTAACTTGTGAAGTCAGACTGATACGTGAAAGGATGAGAAAGTACACCCATTTTGCATGAGCAGGGGGGCGCGAATCACATACTAAATAAACTGCTTCAGAGAAGTATGGGACATTTCTGTGTTTCATAGTAGGTCAGATTTCTACTAGCAAGGTCTGTGTTTGGGGATGCAGACTGCACCCAGATGCAAGAACGCAGTCTTTCACCAACCACAACATTTATGCCTCACCATGACCCTCAGCCCTGAGAACGCAGCCTTTTGTTCCAATCATGTCTGGTTGAGATTCACTTGCTATGAGTCTCCTTGTACCATGGGGGAACTACACACTCATGGGGCTGTGTGTAGTTCAGGCCTTGTTCTTTCAGTCTCCTGGGAATTAATCATCATTTGCATACCCCAAGCCTGATGAGGAGTGACTGATCAACAAAATTGTTGCTAGTAAGAACAATGAAAAGAAATTCACTAGCATAACTGAAAATTCTGGAAGTATAAATAAGATGTAGTGAACACACAATATTTGCCTGAAGAGCGGAGGAGAAAGAAGGTAGCTAATAATAGTTTCTTAAGGAGAGGCAGCTGGGGGAATAGAAAAGGCTAGTTTGTCATCCTGATGTCACAGAGAGAACTCTTGTGATCTTGCGCATGGTGCTCTGGGTCTTGTTCTTACAATCCTTAAAGGACAGACTGTATTGTAAGCTAGCAAACGGATTTTGTCAGGAAGTTGGATAACCTTAGAAGGTGCAGCAATCCCACAAAAACATACAACACTGTTGACTAGCATCATATTTGCCAAAAAATAGACGGACTCTGCTATGAAGCTGCTTTTTGAACAGACGTACATGAGGATAACTTCCTAACAAATGATTCATCTGTTGTTTTCCTATGAAGTCAGATCCATTCTAAGTCATATCCATTCATACACTCCGCAACTTCCACTGTCTCGTTTTCCTCACAAAATACATAACTAAATGCCTACTCCTCTGTTAGGACAAGCATATCACCAAATGTGACACGTGCCTGGAAGGGTATTCTCTAATTTTGAAGGTCTCTCTTCCTCTCTGTGAATCTTACTTAACAGCTTCAGAAACAGATTCTTGCCTTTTGTGCTGTCGTCCCTTTGCTTGTTTGTGGTTGCACCGGACTAGGGGCAGGCACTGTGCACTGTGGATGCCCAAGGCATTGTCCCAGGCTCTGACAAGGCTCTGGGAGGCAGTCCTTGCTGCAGGAGCCTTCCAAAGGACAGGGAGACATCAGGATTTGATTCAGTGGGATGACCTTAGGCAAATGGAGTTTGATCCCATTTCCTCTGAGTCACCATATTAGGAGTCTTTCAGCAAATAGGAGATGCCCTCAATGGCTCTCACTACTCTGGGGATAAAGCAGTGTCACTACTGATGGCATAAATGTACCCACTTCGGTGACACTTCAGATTTCTTACAACAAGCTCTGACTACGCATAGGGTAGAGCCTAGAAGTGACAGGAATTCTCCCGTACTGGCTTCCTGGGGATGGTTTTTCATCATGTATGACATCCCTTGGACCTCTACAATCATGCCATGAGAATATGGGAAGAGCCAGTGTCTGTATAGCCTGTATGGACATATAGAATTTTAGTTCTGCTACCTCAGTCCTGCTGTAATATGGATTGAGCAACTACTATGTACTCTACATAACAAATTGCTATCATATGCAATGGAAAACACACTGCCAGAGGCAGAACTTAAATACAAGTTCATTCCCTTATTCTGTTAATATTTATTGAGAACCTGAAAATGGTAATGTCGTCACACCAAAACATTTTTACTCCAACTCGCTTCTTTGAGAGATGAGAAAATCAAAGGCCAGAGAAGAACTTTCCCAATCAACTAGGCTGGTACCTAGTAGAGATAAGATTAGGCTCCAGATAACGAATTCCAGTTCATTCATCACTGTTTCTTTAAGGAGCATATATATATATATATATATATATATATATATATATTTTACAATTGGTAGCTTATGTGTGATAAACAATACATGATTTTAATGAATGTGTTTTCAAGGCATTCTTAACCATTTCTTGGCAGGTGTGGCAGCTCACACCTGTGATTTCAGTACATTGGAGGCTGAGGTAGGAGGACTGCTTGAGCCCAGGAGTTCCAGACCAGCCCGGACAACATAGCAAGACCTCATCTCTATACAATATCACAAAATTAGCTGGGTGTGGTGATGCATGCCTGTAGTTTCAGCTGCTTGGGAAGCTGAGGTGGAGGGATTACTTTAGCCCAGGAGTTTAAGGTTGAGGTAAACCATGATGGTGCCACTGCAGTTCAGCCTGGACCACAGAGTGAGACACCTACTCAAAAACAAAACCAAACCAAAAAACTCCATTTCTTTTATCTTAATAAAGAATCCAAGAACCCCTCTGGATGTTATTAATACATAAGTACCTAGATTGTGTCCATCCAAGCACAATACTTTTTCTTTATTTTATTACAGGCAAGGACTATTATATTATCATATTTGTATATGTTTATTAACCATTAATTTTTTTGACAATATAGGTCTATTTGTTTCCTTTTTTAATTTTTATATATTTAGAGTTACACATGCATATTTCTTTTTTTATTATTTTATTCTAGATTCCATTTATCTTAGATTGAAGTAACGCAGGTTTGTTACATAGGTATATTGCATGATGGTGGGGTTTGGGCTTCTATTGAGTTCGCCCAGCAGGTGGTGACCAATGTGCCTGATGGGTAGTTTTTCAACCCTTATCCCTATTTAGTAGTTCCCGGGGTTTGTTATTCCCATCTTTTTTTTTTGAGTTGAAATCTCACTCTGTCGCCCAGACTGGAGTGTAGTGGCACACTCCTGGCCACCGCAGCCTCGACCTGCTGGGCTCCAGTGATCCTTCCACCTCAGGCTTCCAAGTAGCTGGAACTACAGGGCTGCGCTACCACGCCCAGCTAATTTTTGATTTATTGTAGAGATGAGGTCTCGCCAAGTTGCCTGGGTGGGTCTCGAACCCGAGGGCACAGACAA
The DNA here is from genome assembly GCF_000164805.1 of Carlito syrichta. Classification (NCBI taxonomy): domain Eukaryota; kingdom Metazoa; phylum Chordata; class Mammalia; order Primates; family Tarsiidae; genus Carlito; species Carlito syrichta. The sequence goes on along the minus strand of NW_007251418.1, from coordinate 101,017 downwards.
TCCACTTGCCTTGGCCTCCCAAAGTGCTGGGATTACGGGCTGAGCCACCGAGCCCAGCCTGTTGTTCCCATCTTTTTGTCCATGTGTGCCCTGTGTTTAGCTTCTATTTATGAGTGAGAATAGGGGGTATTCAGTTTTTTATTTTTATGATAATTCACTTAGAATGAGGGCATCCAACTGTAATCATGTTGCTACAAAGGGTATGGTTTTGTTCTTTTATGGCTGCATAGTATTCCACGGTGCATAAGTACCACATTTTCTTTATCTAGTCCACCACTTATGGGCACCTAGCTTGGTTCCATGTGTTTGCTATTGTCAACAGTGCTGTGATAAACATATGAGTGTAGGTGTCTTTTTGGTAGAACAATTTATGTTCCTTTGGGAATATACCTAGTAGTGGAATTACTGGGTCGAATGGTAAATCTATTTTTAGTTACTTGAGAAATCTTCAAACTGCTTTTCACAGGGGCTGAAGTAGTTTACATTCCCAATAACAGTGTATGAGTTCCCTTTCTCTGCAACCTTGCCAACAACTATTGTTTTTTTACTTTTTAATAATAGTCTTTCTGACTGATAAGAGATGGTATCTCACTGTGGTTTTTATTGGTATTTCTTTGATGACTAATGATGTTGAGCTTTTAAAAAAATTTTTGGTGGCTGCTTTTGTGTCTTCCTTTGAGAAGTGTCTTTCCATGTCTTTTGCTCATTTTTTAATGAGGTTAATTGTTTCTTTTTCTGTTGATTTGTTTAAATTCCTGATAGATTCTGGATATTAGGCCTTGTCAAGTGCGTAGTTTGAAAATAATTTCTTTCATTCTGTGGCTTGTCTATTTACTCTGCTGATGCTTTCTTTTGTTGTGAAGTTTTTTTTAAACTTGATAGGACCCCACTGGTCAATTTTAGTTTTTTGGTGAATTTGCTTTTGAAGACTTGGTCATGAATTCATTCTTCTAAGACTTTTATAGTTTGAGGGGGGTCTTACATTTAAGTCTTTAGCCCACTTAGAGTTAATTTTTGTGTATGATAATAGGTAGGGGTCCAGCTTCAATCTTCTGCATATGGTTAGCCAGTTTTTCTAGTACCATTTGTTGAATAGGATAGTCTTTCTCCAATGTTGTTTTTGTAGACTTTGCCAAAGATGAGTTGGTTGTAAGTCAATAGTTTCACTTCTAGGCTCTCTATTCTGTTCCATTGGTCTATATGTCCATTTTTGTACCAGTACCATGTTGTTTGGTTACTTTAGACTTACAGTAGAGTTGAAATCTGGCCATGTGATATCTCTGGCTTTGTTCTTTTTGCTTAGAATTGCTTTGGTTCTGGTTTTGCTTCCATATGTATTTCAGATCTGTGAAAAATGAAGCTGGTGGTTTGATAGGGATTGTGTTGAATCTGTGGATTACTTTAGACAGTATGGTCATTTTAGCGATATTGATTCTTCCAATCCATAAACATGGAATGTTTTTCTTTTTTCTTTTTCTTTTTTTGCATGTCATCTTTGATTTCTTTCAGCATTGTTTCATAGTTCTTGCTTTAGAGATTTTTCACCTCCTTGGTTAGATGTATTCCAAGTTGTTTTATTCTGCGTGTGTGTGACTATTGTGAATGGGATTGTGATTTTAATTTGGTTCTCGGCCTGTTTGCTGTTGATGTATAGAAATGCAACTGACTTTTGAGCATTGATTTTGTATCCTGAGCCTTTACTAAAGTCATTTATCAGTTCTAGGAGTTTTTTGGTGGAATTGTTTAGGATTTCTAGATATAGAATCCTATTATCTGTGAAGAGACATAACTTAACTTCCTCTTTTCCTATTTAGATATCTTTTATTTATTTCTCTTGCCTGATTACTCTGCCTAAAACTTCCAAACTTTGTTAAATAAGAATGGTGAGAGTGAACATCCTTGTCTTGTTCTGGTTTATAGGGGGAATGCTTCCAACTTCTGTCCATTAAGTATGATGTTAGCTGTGGGTTTGTCATAGATAGTTCTTACTATTTTGAGGAATGATCCTTTGATCCCAGATGGTTGAGAGTTTTTATTATGAAGGGATATTGAATTTTATCAAGTGCTTTTTCTGTGTCTATTGAGATACTTATGTGGTTCTTGGTTTTACTTCTGTTTATGTAGCGAATTACATTTATTAATTTGTATATGCTGCAAATACTGCATTGTGGTGAAGTATGGGCTTTTTGTGTACCCATTAACCAAATAGTAAGCATTGTAGCCAGTAGGTAATTTTTCAACCCTCACCCCCCACTTCTCCCTCCCCACTTCTGTGGTCTCCAATGTTTATTATTCACTCTGTATGTCCATGTGTACACATTGCTTAGTTTCCACTTGTAAGTGAGAACACCCAAGCAGAATATTAATGTCAATATTCTAGTGATCAGAGTGGGTAAAACTCAGTAGGCAGTCCTATTTTCAGAACTCTGTTTTAATGAAGTTTGTTTCAGTTCAGAGTTATAGATATGACACCAGCAATATGGAGGAATGATATATAAATATATGAGTAACTTCTACCCTTAAGAAGCTTGTTGACATCGCATGAAAATGAACACACACAAAAAAATCATTTGGGATCAATTTTCAAGTATCAGTAAGTCATCGGGGATTTTGACACCAAAGGGGAGATTGTGGGTTCTCAGGTGCTCAGGTCCTTAGATAAAGGTGTATTTATTCTACATGTAAGAAAGGCATGTAGAATTTGGGATTTGAAACCCAGGATGCAAACTCATATTTCCATTGGTAATCTATTAGATTCCAGACATCCTAACAGAATTCCATGGAATTGAGAAGACAGACAACACAACATGACAATGGTGAGGTGCAGTCAGTCATGGAGAGCTCCCTGCAGGAACTGAGTCTTCAGCTCTGCCTTCAGTGCTATCTCTCAGTGCCAGGGATGCTTCTGGTTGAGGTTCAAGGGGCTGTGTCTTCTCTGTCCTTGTGTTTGCATTTGTCTTTGCAGGGGCATGGAGAAGAGAGGAAGGGTACACATAGGACACACGAGCAAGTAAACAATGAATAGGCTCATGAATGCAGAGGAAAGAGAGTAACCACAGAAGTATTTGGCAGAGGGAGAAAAATGCATGAAGCTGAGATATGTAAGAGGTCGGGTGCGGGAGGTCATGCAGTGGTAGCGATAGCAATCTGGCAAAGTGAGTGCCTGCCCAGGTCTACGGCAACTTCTCGTGGCTGCCATCATGCTGGGAGGGCCACGTTTGTTCCTCCATACTAGATGGAGAGTGCATTGTACATGACACATGACAGGTATTAGGGGAACAGCCTGCTCCACTGAACCTTATATGACCTAGTTTCAAGGGACTCAATCATCTTACATAGCCAGGGGCTTTTTAAAAGTTGACATTCTCTCCACAAGGTGCAAATCCTCATGTCTAGCAGCTCATTAACAAATACGTAGAACCAGGTAAGCAGTTTAGTAAATGCAGTGAAACAGCTACATGAACTACAGACACAAGAATAAAATATTTTCCCAGTTTGCAGAAGAGATACTCGATGTTAAATGAAATAAAAATTTAAAAGAGTACAGAACTGTGACATAGTTGGGATGATTGTCCCCTCCAAATCTCATGTTGAAATGTGGTCCTCAGTGTTGGAGATGAGATCTAGTGGGAGGTGATTGGTTATGGGACTGGATCCTTCATGAATGGCTTGGTGCTGACCTTTAAGTAATGAGTGAATACTCGCTCTATTCTTTTATGTAAGAACTGGTTGTTTAAAAGAGCCTGAAGCACCTCTCTCCCTCTCTCTCTCCCCCCTCCTTCTCTTCTGCTCGCTCCACGTGACACGCCTGCTCCCTCTCCACCTTCCACCATGTTTGTAGTTTCCCGAGACCTCATCAGAAGCAGATGCTGGTGCCATGCAGAATCACAAGCCAAATAAACTTCTTTGCTTTATAAATTACCCAGCCTCAGGAATTTCTTTTTTATAGCAAAGCAAAATGGACTAATACACTGTGTCACCACTGATCTCTTATTGTGTGAAATGTTTAGAGAAGAGGTTGAAGACAAAAATCTGCTCCTTGTGAATGAAGATGTTTCTTACAAATGAGAGGAGCAGTGAATTGATTTCTCTGGAGTGTCTCAGCACAGGTGGGATGTTTTTCCTCAGCATTTACTCACAGTCCACTCAACCCCAACCATCAGCCATGAAGGCAGGCATAGAGCTCCTGGAAGAGCTCTATGCTTCGGAGGGAGCTCGATGCTACATTCCCTGCTGTGTTCTTGCCAGGTCATCAGCCCACAGACCGCCACTGAGCACCCCTCCCACCCATGGCCACTCCCAGAGGCCCAGGTGGGCACCTTCTGATTTACGCATGAATGCAAAGCCTCCCACTTATGGAGGAGGTGGGCGTGTCCCTTGTCAACACCCATGCCCAATGCTGATCACTCCTTAAAATGTGGCCAGCCTGGCAATATCCGTTCTTAAGTCCTGGCAAGCCACAAGCGCCCCACCCAGCGAGTGATCCTGATTCCTAAACCCCAGTTCCAGTCCCACAGGTCTGGCTGGTGCCTGTTCTGCATAAGGCTCAGGTGTCCTGACACCTGTAAGCCTCTGTTTGGAGCTGGGATGCTCAAGATAGCAGCTAAAACTGCACCGTCTTGTTGACTGCTGAATGCCTTCACAGTGTCTGCTTCCCCATGGGCACCCAGTCCATGTCTGGGTTCCACACATCCTGAGACCCACTTGGTACAGGAAGCTGTGTGCTCCTCAGTAGGGCTGGTCAGCATTCTGATGGAAACAGACTTGGCCTCTGGTATCCACAATTCTTCAGTCACAGAACCAGTCCTAGAGAAGTCAATCCTTCTGCCTTGGCTGGCCGAGTCTTAGGCATGAGTCCCTCACCTTCAGCTGTGCCGTGGATCTACCTGCAGCTCTCCCATGAAGTCCTATATTCAAGAAGAAATCGCCTTTGATAATTTCTCTGTAACTTCCAGGGAAATGCGATACACCTGTTCCTCACAGATGAAGAAAGGCTTCAATGTGAGTCATTTACAACTTAGTCAAATTCAGTTTAAGCCCAAGTATTACCTCTGCCAGTAGTATTTCCATTGCAAACCTTAAACTGGGACATGGGCCATACCTTGGCAGTGGGAAAGATGTGTGGGCAACATGAGAGGGTGAAGGTGTGCTCCCTGGGGTTCTGATGTCTCTCTGCATCCATCCAACCAAAGGGCCTTCCCCCGTGGTCAGCATTAGTTCTCTGTAAGGGATCACAGTGATCCTTTGTCTGACTCTCCATAGCAGTCCATGCCCACTGTGCTCCCTCAGCAGGATCAGGGAGCACCACCAGGCTCCAGATCCCCTGAATCAGGGATCAGGACCCCTCCTCAGGCTCCAATCCCCTGCTTGGAACCATATCTGGGATGTGCTCATGTTGTCACTGGGTGTATGTAACTGAGAGGGCTACTAGCTAAGAGGAGCCCCAGGCTCAGCTAGGAATTCCTAAGCACTTCCTGTGTCCTGTGCTTCTGGGCTGCTGAGTCTGCACCATGAGGTCACATCGTAGGAAAGAACCACTAGGAATTCTCTGCTTCTCCCACCCCACTCTCTGTTCTAGAAGTGGGACCAAGATGAGCTACAGGTATTCCTCAGGCTACAGTGCTGGAGGTGAGGAAGGAGCTCTTCACGGCCCATTTTGACTCAAAAAAGCTCCGGGACGTGTGGCTGCTTCTCCCCAGGAAACAAGGGGGACTCCGTGGTCTTCCTCCAAGGAGCCAGGTGAGAAGGCTGTGGGGTGGGACTTTGTGCCAAAGAACAAGGCATTTCCTCCTGAACATCCTAAGTGCAGATCAACAGCAGCAGTTGTTTATCCTGGAGATGCTGCCAGAAGGTAAATGAAGAAACAGCCGAGTCATTAATTGGTACTGCAGATTCAAGGGTCTCCACCAGCACCACCCAGCTTTCTGTTCAACTATACAAAAGTGGTCACAAAGAAAGTGGGTTAGTTGGCCTCACTTTTGCCAAAAAGTTCTTCAACCTTGTGGTATCTGCTCTGAAATAAGTATTTATTTCTGTCACCTATAGTAGTGATGACTTATATCTGCTATGAAGAGGAACAGGTAAGGTGAGAGGAGGGAGAATTGAAAAATATATGTCAAGAGCAGAAAACAATCCACTTACAGCTGGGAAGACTCTGAGGAACACACTAATGATTCAATTCCTGAAGCATTGCAGTTAGGTTTGAAGTTTCTGGATAGAAAATCTTGGCCCCCAGATCTAAATGGTTAACCTTACAGCCAATTCCCCTGTCCCCACCTCCTTAAAAGCCCCATGTCTGTGCTGATCAAGGCGGAAATCAACTGGTGTTGGTTATTTATGGCCTTTAAACTAAAGAAAGTCTTTGAGTATCATGAGCCTCTCTCAAGTGTGTTTGTGTGTAAAAGCAATTCTGCTCATCAACAACAATTCCAGGCCACCGAGAGTCATGTATCAATGTCACCAACACAAAACCAGATGAGCACGGGTTGGCTGTGGCCCAATAAAGAACCCTGTCTGCAGAATTCTGTACTTTCTGCTCCTGAAGGCCGACTAACACAGACTCAGAAACAGCAGCAACTGCAACATCTCACGACAAACACCAAAGCTCTACTTAAAAAAAAGAAAGATCCAGAAAGAGAAAGGGCAAAACTCTCCAGGGGTCATTCTCTTGCACAGCTCCTTCCTGACTTTTAGAAGGATGAGGAAATGAACTGGTGGTATTCCTGATGCCCCACTGCTTTACTCTGAAAAACTCAAGCACCAAGACCTTCACCTTGGCAGCGCTAATTATCCTTTTTAATAGTTAAACAGCCCAGTTCCACCAAGTTTCCTGTGTTCTATCAACTTGTGCCGGAGTCACTGTGGCCATTAAACCAGTATCTGTTGTAAAGATATAGCAACTGTCATGTTATAGAAGTTATAAATTAGTTCTTTTTTTATTTTGAGTTGGAATCTCACTCTGTCGCCCAGACTGGAGTGCAGTGGCCGCCCCTGGTCACCGCAGCCTCGACCTTCTGGGCTCCGATGATCCTTCCGCCTCAGCCTTCCAAGTAGCTGGAACTACAGGCGCGCGCTACCACGCTCGGTTAAGTTTTTGATTTATTGTAGAGATGAGGGCTCACCAAGTTGCCCAGGCGGGTCTCGAACCCGCGGGCTCAGGCAATCCACTCACCTCAGCCTCCCAAGGCACGGGATTACAGGCTGAGCCACCGAGGCCGGCTAATTCGTTCTTTTCTTTTTTTTTTAAATAGAGTTTTAGAGGTAAAGTTCCCTTGGCTGCTGTCCAGATTTGGTCTTCTCTCCCCTTTCTGCCTAGGTCTCCTCCAGCGAAGGACCTTTTCCGTTTCTACATACAGTTCCACGTACCTTGCTGCTTTATGTTTATGCATGCATGGATGGGTGAGTTATCACACGCTCAATGGAATTCTCCAACATGGTTTTATATTAGTATTTATATAATTATGACATTTACATATCATATTTGTATAAATATATAGTATATTTATATAATTTTTTTAATTAATAAACTTTATTTTGGAGAGTAGTTTTAGGTTCACAGCAAAACTGAGCAAAAAGCACAGAGGATTCTCATATATTATTTCCAGTCCCCAAGTATGCACAGACTCTCTCATTATCAACACCCCCACCAGAGGGGGCATTTGTCACAATCAGTGGACCTATATTGACATAATCACTGCCAAAATCCATGGTTTACATGAGGGCTCACTCTGGATGTTGTATGTTCTATGAGTTTGGACAAATGTGTAATAATAGATATTAATCATTATAGTATTATAGTTTCATTGTCTTAAAAATTCTCCTTCCTCTCTAAGCCCTGTCAATCACAAATATTTTACTGTCTCCATAGTTTTGCCTTTTCCAAAATGCCATATTGCATATAGTATGTAGCCTCTTCTGTTTATTTTTCCACTTATTAATATGCAGATACTACTAAGGTAAGGTAAGATTCCTTCCTGCCTTTTTATGGTTTGATAGCTCTTTTTTTTTTTTTTAAGTGCTGAATGACATTCCACTGTCTGAATGGAGCACAGTTTATCCATTTACCTACTGAAGGACACCTTGGCTACTTCCTCGTTTTGGCAATTGTGTCTAAAGCTACTATAAACATCCGTGGACAAGTTTTTGTGTGGACATAAGTTTTCAACCTCTTTGGGTAAATACCAGGAAACATATGGTAAGAGTATGTTTATACGTGTAAGCAACTGCTAAACTGCCTTCCAAAGTGGTTGTATCATTTTGCATTCCAGCCAGCAATGAAGGAAAGTTCCTGTGACTCCACATTCACAAAAACAGTTGGTGTTGTCAGTGTTCTGGATTGTGGTCATTCTAATAGATGTGGTGGTATCTCACGTTGTTTTAATTTTCATTTTTCTGATTACATAGGAAGAGGAGCATCTTTTCATACACTCGCTTGCCATCTTGGTGAGGTGCCCATTCATGTCTTTTGCTTATCTTTTAATCATTTTTCTTGTTTTCCTATTATTGAGGTCAAGAGTAAATTTTGGGTGATTGTCCTGTATCAGATCTGATTTCTTTCCAAATATTTTCTCCCCGTCTGTGACTTGTCTTTTCATTCTCTTAGCATTATCTTTCACAGAGCAAATATTTTTAATTTTAATAAAGTCGAACTTATCAATTGTTTCTATCATGGATCATGTCTCTGGTGTTATATCTAAAAAGTCACCATCATACCCAATGTTATTTAGATTTTCTTCTGCATTATCTTCCAGTTTTGTTTTGTTTTTTTTTTTTTGCATTTTACATTTAGGTCTATGATCCATTTTGAAGTGATTTTTGTAAAGGGTGTATTATTTATTTATTTTTGCATGAGATGTCCATTTCTTCCAGCATCATTTGTTGAAAAGTCTATCTTTATTCCATTGTTTTGCCTTTGCTCCTTTGTCAACAATCAGTTGACTAGATTTATGTAGGCCTATTCCTGGGCTCTATCCTATGTCATTGATCTAGTATTTTCTATTTTTTTCCTAATACCACACTGCCTTGATTAATGTAGCATCAATCTTGCAACTTTGTTCTCCTCTTCAATATTGAATTGGCTATTTTAGGCCTTTTTGCCTTGTCATATACTCTTTGGAATTAGTGTCAATATTTAGAAAATAACTTTTGGGGATTTTTGGGGGGACTGCATTAAATCTATAGATCAAGTTGGGGAAAACTGACATCATATTGAGTTTTTCTATCTAAGAGCATAAAATATCTCTTCATTTATTTAATTCCTTGATATCTTTCATTGGAGTTTTGTAGTTTTCCTCATATAGGTCTTGCATATATTCTGTTAGATTTATATTTAAGTATTTCATTTTTTGTGTGTTAGTGTAAATGGTATTGTGTTTTTAATTTCAAATCCTACTTGTTCATTGTTGAAAAGCAATTGACTTTTGTAAATTAACCTTGTATCTTGCAACCTTATTAGAATCAGTTATTGGTTCCAGGTGTTTTGTTGTTGTTTTTTTTTGGATTTTCTACATAGATGATCATGTCATCTGTGAATAAAGATAATTTTTTTTCTACCTTCCCCATCTTCATACCCTTTATTTCCTTTTCTTGTCTTATTGCATTAGTTAGGACTTCCAGTACAATGTTGAAAAGAGTGATGGGAGAAGACAACCTTGCCTTATTTCTGATCTTAGCAGGAAAATTTTAAGTTTCTCACCATTATGTGCAATGATAGCTGTAAGTTTTTGGAGAGGAAGCTGAGAAAGTTCCCTTTTTTTACATTTGTTGTCAGTTTTTATCATAAATAGCGTTGGATTTTGTCAAATAACTTTTCAGCATTTACTGATATGATCATGATTTTTCTTCTTTAGCCTATTGATGTGATGTATTTTAATTCATTTTCAAATGTTGATCCCATCTTGCATACTTGGCATAAATTACACTTGGTCATGGTATATATAATTCTTTTTATACATTTAAAAAACTCAATTTATTGTATTTTGTTGAGGATTTTTACATCTATACTATATTCATGTGAGATGCTGTTCTGTTGTTTTCTTTCCTTGTAATGTCTTTTTTATGACATAGCTGCCTCCTACAAAAGAGCCCAACTAAAAAAAGTATATTATTCCTATTTTTTAAGAGAGCACGCAGAAGATATACGATATCTTTAAAAAGCAAAATAACACCAAAAAATTCCTTTCGGCTTACTGACTAATCCTAGTTTCTTAAAATACATATTCACATTCATGATAAAATCAGTTGAAGCCAAGTGCACATGATAATGCCTTATTGACAACAATGTTTTACATCTGAAAAGCATTTTGTAATATCTCATATCTCTTGTCTTATTTTATTTCTACAAGTGGCTGATGCTATTTGGATTTCTTTTGCTAACTAGGAAGCAATGACTCAGCAATGAATTTCTTGCCCAAGGTAGAGTGAAAAACTGAGCACAAATGTCTAACGCATGATGGAGTTTTTCCACCAGGAATCCAGACGTTCTTCTATGATCGTCCTGCTTTCCTCAGTTTCAGTTTTGCAAGACATTCACTGAAGGCCTCCCTACAGAAGCCTGGCATGAACCAGCCCAACAAAAGCAAGAGGCATCGCTTCAACCTCCTTTCCCTTACTCCTTCCCACCCACTTGGACAACCCCAATCCATTGGCTTTGGAATAGTGTTCCCAGACACCTACTGGGAAGGCCTGGCCAGGACCATGAGGTTTCTATAGTGCTCCCTCTTTTTTGTCCATCCACTTCTGCACCACAGCCTCAGATATCTGTGCAACCAAGAGTGACAACACTCCCTACACCTATTCAAGGTGAAGGACCTAAACTTAAGGCCCTAAAATTAATATTGTGTACTGCCTTGACATCTGATAAAACCAAGAGGATCTCAAATGGCCTAACTTCCCCACCCTGTTCCTGGGAATGAGGTCCCCCAAACCAAACAGCTCTTCCTACCAAGGGGACCAGGCACAGCTCCTGCCTATCCTTGAGTAGTAGCCAGTGTGGAATCATTCAGACAAGTCAACACTCTCCCATCCCACAGGAACCAAGGGTCACCCCCACCTCTTGAAACAACAAAGCCTCTCTGTTCTCTCTGCTCCTAAGTGCAACCCTGCATGGTCCTGTGTGTCCTCTTTCCCTGGGTTGTGAATACATGTAACTCATAAACTATTGTCAAATTCATCTGCCCAGTGTCAGGTGTCGTGGGTTCAGCCATCCCCCTAACCCCAGGGTGGGAATCCCTGGATGAGTAGGAAGTGATGAAAACATCTCTCTGTGGCCAGCTCATTGCCAGGATTCAGCTTCCTCCTTCCTGGTTATGGCTCGGTTTTGTAGCTTATCTTGTCAATTACAACCTTAGCACACCCCATGTAGACACTGACTTTTCTGTGGGCCCTACACGCTTCAGCAGGACCCTGTGCAGCTCACTGCCTAGCTCAGTGGCTACACCTGCCCCAGAGGGTCTAACCTGCAGAGGGTGTTCTTGCGGTTCTCATAAAAATGACTCCAACCCACACGGTCCTCAGTAGTTAGCCATTCTGAGAGTCCTCATGATCACACCCTCCCTGCTGGATCAGATGAGCTGAGACGATCTGCTTCCAGAGCTCTTCCAAGTCTCCTGCATCCCGGGTTGCAGGCTGGCTCTTTTGGAAGCTTGCTCAGTTTTGTAGTTCACCTTTATCTCGGCATCCATTTCCACCGTAAGAACAAATTTCTGCTCTCATGTGTCATTTCTCTCTCATGCTAACCTAATAGAGCCCTAGTTAACCTTGGAAATTAAACATTTGAGTTTTTTTGGAAAAAGGTAATGTTTAAGTAATCCTGAAATGATTAGTACCCAACCCCCCAATCCTATTAAAAAATCGTAGTTTCACTTACATCTGCTGCAGTGCATGCCCCTGTATACTTCCTAATTTTTACCATGGTATTTTTTGCTGTGTCACTGGAGGGATTTCACAGCTCATTAAGACTGCTTTAACTCTTTGCTCTACCCTTTCTATCCACCTCTTGCCCGCTGCATACAAATACACAAGCCGTTATTCAGAGATACGGGGTACCAATGGTTAACACCCAGGTGAATGTGAGATGGATACCACCCGTGGTGCCCTCTGAGGTCTGTGGTCTCCTTCATGGCTTTTATGCTCACAGTTTTTCTCAATGCCATAGGTTTTTACTTAAGAATCTTAATGTTTTCAGAAACTACTTTGCAGTTATTTTACATTTTTGTGTTATTCGTAACAAGAGACAATCTAAGACTGTAATTTTCCCATATCTTTGATGAAATAACTGAGGAAATGTCAAAATCTAAGCTGCAGTTGAAATTCCAAGACTTTGGATATCAAGAGCCCACCCTTTTCACCTGACTGTGGCAAGCCTGGTTCTCCTTACCCTCAAGAGCTGAATCACAGGCAGACATCTTTAATCTCCAGCTGAAAGAATTTAGCAACAGCACATTCTTAGTGCTGTGAAATGCTAAGCCCACCTAGATACCAACTTTTACCAAGGATGCTCAAATCAAAACTTTCACAGTGCATCCTATATTCTTTTCTAGAGGTCATGTCAGTTGCAGCTCTCAGAGGGGATTGAGTTTGACCCAAGAGGTGCCAGGAAAGGCTAGAGATTGATGTCCTCTGAGGATAAGTGTTCCCAGCAAAATGCTATCTGAGGAAAATCCATTGTAAAAGAGAATAAAAATTTCATAGTAAAAAAAAAAAAACAGTGAAAAAAGAGATCAGTTGTTACTTTAACCTTAAAAACACATACAACCTAATTATACAAATAAATATATTTTAATTGAATGGATTCAAATTTTAAGTCATAATTATGCTATAATCCTTAGATTCAACAAAGAATGCTTCTGGTGTCATAATTTTTCTGGCATAATTTTTTCGGTAGAACTCTATGACAGCAGGATTAGACATCTTCCACCCTTTAGCACTACACTACACAAAGTCATTTTTGCAAAACTATTGGAGGGTTGCATCACTTTTCCTCAAAATCTTCTTTAGCAATGGGTGTGCAAATGTGGGTCATCTGAAGAGATTGTGCCACTTTTCTTGATGATTACTGTTCTTTAATAGTTAACTGTAATTAAGCGTGCATCAGTGACTGTGGGAAAGTCTTGAACAGTTCTCTACTATCACTTTCATTGACTTCATGAAATCCCAAGATGTCTGTAAGCTTTGTTGTTAAAACAGAAGTTGATCTATGCAGAGCTGTGGCCTCCTGGAGGCAACATCATCTCCACTGAACAGCCCACATCCGGGATACAAAGGCCCCTTGCCTAAATTCAGGGTCACCCTCGATAGCCATCCTGGGTCAGAATGCTGTGCAACGGGCAGAGGCCTAGGATGCAGTTGCATTTCAGTTCCACTCCTGCTTGGCTTCCCTCTTCACTTATCATGGGCTTCCTCCTGAAAGTGAGGACTAATAACTTCCTGGTGCACACATCTGTCTCAGCATTGATTCTCAGGGAGCAGACAGGAGACATGCAGGACAAGAGTATTTGTCTCAGATAATACTTCTGTTTTTATCCATTTCCTCTCGTTCGATGCCTACAGCCATTCTGCATCATAGACAGAGGCATTATTCCGTCTGTGTCGGGGCCGAGAATGCTGAAGTTGGAGTGACCCATTTGCGGGCTCATCCGTGCACTAGCCTGTGTCGGAGCCCAGACTCAACCAGGTCCTACCTTACACCTTCACACACACAGCCAGAGGTGAGGACTGGAACACAGTTGTTGATGATGCTGCCGCTGCCAAAGAGAATAAATAGACTGCGCAGATATAGAATTCTCCTCATTCAAGCATTAAAAAAGGATTTGTCCAGGGCATCGAGGTCTGCTAAACTTGACACTTCACAAATCAAGGTGCCATCAGCCAGGAAAACTGCTCTCAGCGAACAAATTCATAGTGACTTGTGGATATGTCTCTCCTTCCTTCCTCCTCCTCCTCCTCTTTATTCTTCAACAGGATAATATTCTACCATCCAAGCTGAAGTGCAGTGGTATGATCATAGCTCTCTGTAGACTCAAACTCCTGGGTGATCCTCTCACCACAGCCTGCCGAGTAGCTGGAACTAGAGTCACACACCACCATCCACAGTTATTTTAAAAAAAACACTTTCTGTTGTTCAGGCTGGTCTTGAAATTCTTGCCTCAAGTAATCCTCCCACTGTGACCTCCCAAAGTGTTAGATCTACAGGCATGAGCTACCATATCAGGTCTTGTTCTAATTTTTATTAGAAGTTGCCACCATACCATGGCCTCCTCAACCTGACTACAAGCCATGCCGAAATAGAGGAGATTTCACCATACCATGGCCTCCTCAACCTGACTACAAGCCATGCCGAAATAGAGGAGATTTCACCATACCATGGCCTCCTCAACCTGACTACAAGCCATGCCGAAATAAAGGAGTAAGAAGAAGCCAGGAACCTGGGAGAAGGAAGTGTGTAACTCAACATCTCTCTACATTTTTGTCCATGATCCCATTAGTCCAAAATATGTACAATAACAACTTAATAGTTTACTTCCCCAATAAGTTCTTAAGTTAAAACAAACAAACAAACTTCTAAATGCTGTGTAGACCATCAATCTCTCTTCAGTTTTCCTATTCACCACCCTGTCACAAAAGTTACAATGTGGCATCATTTCTGAAGACACCAGAACAGTCCTGGACTTGCCCTTGTGAGATGAGTTGCCCTAAGCCCTGGGTAAACAGTGCTGGCAAGGACCCACAGGAAGCCTGCAGCCCGGAGCCTGCTGTGAAGGCACTGCCATTCAGAGTGGTAGATCCAGACTGCTTCCTGCTGAAAAAGGGTTAGAGCCCTCAGAAAAAATGTTCTGAAGATCGCTTGTCAGAAATCAGCCATGCTTCCCAATCCCCACCCCAGTTGAAAGATAGTCATGCACAGGCAAACATTCCTGAACCTCCTTTAGACTCAGTAGACCAGGAAAGGAAACCGCCACGCATCAATTTCACGAGGTTTGATACTTTCGATATTTCAGGTGCAGGTACAATGCTGGGAGCCTGTACACCAAGTGGAAGAAATCCACATGCACCAGAACCTCACCTTGGGCACGTCTGTTCCTGAGACATAGCTTATCCTGCTGTTCAGCCCACAAGCCCTCCAAGAGCTGCATTCGACTAACCAAGTGGGGTGCTTAGAAGTCTTTATCCCTTTTCGAGCTTCCAGCCCCAGGAAAGATGGCAACTACCTTCTCTTCCATGGAGACCCCGGCCACTCCTCTGTGTATCCTGGCGAGGTATTACTTGCGTGTCTCACATTCACATGGTCAGATCTGCTCAGACAGGTGGGCTCTCATGGCAAGGCTGCTTAAACCCAGCACAGCATGATTGCAACTGTGGTGTGTAGAAGCCCTACCCCAATGGGCACAATGTCCCAAGAATTCCATCAAGGGACCCCTTTAGTTTTGAGGTGACATGGGGGCAGTACTATACCTCTTTTTAAAAAACTTTTTATTTTAAAGACGTGGAGTACAACTTAGGGTTAGGTATACAAATGGTCATTGTACAGGTAAAGTTTGGACATCACTTTTGTCCTCACATCACCTGGTTTGAGATCAGGTACCCTTATTGATGAAGTATGACCCTCCTGCTCTCTCCCCTGGCAGTTTCTCACTCCTGCCAATCCTTTTCTTATAGTATTATGATAATTGTTCAGGGTCCACTTATGAGGGAGAACATGTGGTACTCAGTTCTTTGTTTCTGTGATAGATCACTGAGGCTTACAGACTCTAAATCCATCCAAGTTGCTGCAAAGTTCATTTTTTTGTCTTTATGGCTGCATAATATTCCATGTACACCTCGGTTTTAGAGTGATAACAACATACATCTACACGCGTGACTGCCCCATCCGAGGATTGTAGGCCAAACTGCAGGGAGTTGGCAGTAGTTGAACTCTGTCTGCTCACAGCCTAAACAGCCAATGCCCTGGGTCCCAGAGCCCCTCTCAGGTGAGTGAGGCTCAGGATAGACCTGGACTAAATTGTGTCCCCAAATGATGTGGGTGTTCAAGCCCCAGCACCTGTGGATATGGCCTTCTGTGGAAATTGTCTTCGCAGATGATCAAGTTATGAGGCAGTCACTAGGGTAGACCCTAATCCAACATGGCTGTTCTTATCAAAGGGGGATATGTGGACCAGAGGCAGACATGCACGCAGAGAGAACGCTGGGTGAAAATGGAGGTAGAGATTGGGGTGGGGCTTCTACACGCCGGGGACCACCAGCGATTGCCAGCAGCTACCAGAGACCAGAGCAAGTCCTGGGGAGATTCTCCCTTACACCCTTGAGAGGAGCCCTTGATCTCAGACTTCCAGGCTTCAGAGTGGCGAGAGAATAAATCCCTGTCGGGTAGGTAACCCGCCCTGTGGCACTGTTATGGCAGCCCCAGGAAATGAATGCAGAAGTGGAAGCTCACAGGCAACACATGCCAGTCGTGGGACAAGTGCTGTCCCTGTCCACCCTCCAGTAGTTATACCCGGGGCCACATCCCAGATAACAGAGGAGATGCTGGCTCTCCCCAGCCGGGAGTCATGATGGTAGGTGGAGGGTCGGGTCAGAGAATGTGCTGAGGCTTTCTTGCCAGACACAGACAGAGAGAGAGAGACAGAGACAGAGAGACAAAAACAGAGAGGCAGAGATAGTGAGACAGACAGAGAGACAGAGACATAGAGACAGAAAGAGAAATAGAGACAGAGACACACAGAGACAGAGACAGAGACAGAAAGAGAAATAGAGACAGAGACACACAGAGACAGATACAGAGAGAGACAAAGACCCACAGAGAGACAAAGAGGAGACAGAGACACACCGAAAGAAATAAAGACAGAAAGAGAGAGACAGAGATAGAGACAGAGAGATAGACAGAGAGAAAGAGAGAGATGCAGAGAGAGGCAGAGACTGAGAGAAAGAGATGCACAGAGGCAGAGAAAGAGAGACAGAAACACAGAGAGTGACAGAAGCAAAGAAACAGAGAGAGAGAGAGAGACAAAGAAACAGAGACAGACTGAGAGAAAGACAGAAAGACAGAGACAGAGGAAGGGCTCTTCCTAGACCCTGCGCTAACGAGAAAGCCCAAGGGAAGGCGCGAGAATCTCCTAGGTGGGGCTCCACAGGACTAAGGAGAAAGGACAGCCCCCTTCAACAATGAACAAGCTCTCTCTTGTCATCTTGTGGCTCCACGTTGCCCCCTGTGAACGTAGCCATGGCACACGGCATCCCTCCTTAGACCCAGCAGAAGTGGGATTGTATGTGCACCAGTTTGGAGCAGCGCTGTTAAATCCCAGGTGACCAAAGTCCCAGCCCATACTTCAACTTTCTCAGACCAGTGGCCATCTAAGCTACCCCTGAGGTCCTCAGGGAAGAAAACCCCCTGCCTCCTCGGGCTGGCATTTAGAAACCACCAGGGTCACCTAGCACCCTCCCTGTCCTCCTGAGGGGCGGGGCCAAGGAATGTGCACACCAGACACAGCACGGGGTGCAAAAATCCGCACATACTGGGAAGGGACAGTAGACTTTTCTTTCTGGCATTTTCAGGAAGCTACGAATTCTCTTCAAGGTGCACAGAGCACTGAGCCCTACCGGCCCTTTGCTTCACTGCACCTGCCCATAAGGGCAAGTCCGGCACAACTTACAATTGTATTTGAAGGTTTTCTTCTAGTTCTTCCCCTCACACAGCTTCATTTGTACAATATCAACAAGGCATTTTAAAAGTCTACATCTCACTATTATTTCCAGCTAGAATGGCCCCTGAATGTCACAGTGTCCAAGTCCCAGGGGCATGTTTGTATATGTTCCTGTGGCAATCAATATACAAGCCCCTCTCTTAGCCTGGGCATTCATTCGAGGTTTGAGATGGATCCCTTGTATAAGATCCATTTTAAACCACAAGCCAGATTAGGGTACAAGATCACATCTGGAGCAGCAGAAGATGTTCAGGTAGCACAGCAAAATACAAAACATGAAACTTAACCTTTTTTCTGTATTAAAAATATTTTTAGGCTGGGTGTGGTGTAATCCATTTGTAGTCCTGGCACTTTGGGAGGCCAAGACGGAAGGATTGCTTGAGCCCAGGAGTTCAAGACCAGCCTGGGTAACATAGCGAGACCTCATCTCTACAAAATAATTTTAAAAATTAACTGAACATGGTAGTGCACACCTGTAGTCACAGCTACTTGGGAGGTTGAGGTGGGAGGAGGTGGAAGCTGTGATTAGCCATGATCATGCCACTGCACTCCAGCCTGGGCAACAGGGTGAGACCTCAACTCAAAGAGAAAAAGATATATATTTTTAAAATCATGAAACCAACTGATAGCATGTTAAGAAAAACTTTACTACCAAAGAAAAGCTGGGAAGAAAAAGAAGAGTTCAGCCAAGTCATTTGGGGGTTTATTTCTTTCTTTCACTTTTTTTTTCCTGAGTTGCATTTTCCCAATTTTAGAACATCATTACCTTTGCAAAAAAACGATTTTGCTTTAAAAGCATTCTCACATGTTTGCCTTTTTGTAGGTACTAATGTCACGTTGAGCCAAAGAAAAACAGCAAGTCATAAATCAATGGATTAATGAGCTAAGCAATACAGTGGTGCAGAATATTCCTTGTCATCCTGCCTTCCTCAGGTGCAGGCACAAGATGGGCGAGATTTTACAGTCTCTGACAGCTCTGCCCACACGAGTGCTGCATACACATGTGAAATCGCTAGCATCAAAATTGCACTAGCTAAGGAGTAAGAGGAAATCTTAACCAAAGCCCTGACATCCCCCAAGGATAGATTTCACCAACAGGATCCTGCTGCTGGAACCAGGGCTGCCAGATGCAAATGACCCGAGCAAAGCCGCCTCCTCATTGGCCAAAGCTCTTCTCCTCCCACACTCTGAAACCTGAGTCCCCATCCATAAATATCCTCCAGTCAAACTCTAAGTATAAAAACATCCAAGAAATGTTGCCTGCGCAAAACCATTTACCCTCCAAGAAAGGAAATTTCTTGCTAAGTATGGGAAGACAAAGGGACAATCGGGAACAGGCACAAACTGGCTATAAACATGTTTTCTTTAATTAAATGATAAAACATAAAATGAATCTTCTTTAGCACCAAAAATACTAAAAGTTTCTGTTCTCGGCAAAAAAAAAAAAAAAAAAAATGAATCAGCAAAAAAATGTTTCCAAGCCTTCAAGGTTAGTGAAATTGACCTATCAGTCTAGCTAATGTATCTTTGGCTTTCTAATACGATAAAAAGCTTTAGAAAATTTAGAGGGCAATATTCTAGCTCTCAGCACCCGGCATCTAGCTTTGACAGGCAAGATGAGAAACCCATGCAGACGTGAGCTCTGAACAGGAGACGCCCTGGAGATCCTATGAGGAGATTGAACCTAATTTATCTCATTTACTTCCCACAGAAATCTTACCAAATAGGTATGACTGTGTCCATTTTATGGATGCAGAAATAGAGGCTGGAAAGGTCATGTGATTTACCCAAGATAACAGAGCTGGGAAGCAGCTGAGCTGGAACTCTGACCCACGTCTCTGTAACAACAACTATATCCACAACAGTCTTTACAACATTAAGTAGGCCAGGCACTGTGGCTCACGCCTATGCCCCTGAATTGGGAAGATTGCTTGAGCCCAAGAGTTTGAGATTAGCAACATAGCCAAGCTTCATCTCTATAAAAAATACATAATAATAATAATAAAATCAGCCTGGTGTGGTGGCATGTGCCTGTCATCCCAGCTACTCGAGATGGGGACCGTGGTGAGCCGTGATTGTGCCACTGCACTCCATCTTGGGTGACAGAGTGAGACCCCGACTAAAATAAAATAAAATTTTAAGTAACTACACGTGAATGGCAAATTGCTTTTTCATTATTCTTGAAATAAACTGACATTATGTTTTGACCTTTAAGAAAGAGTTAAGAACAATAGACATGAACACTGACTAATTTTACCTCTCCCCATACTGAAGGATGAGGGACTAATAAATGAGAGATTGAGGATTCTAACCCCCAAGAAATGAACCACAATTATTTTATGACAGCCTCCACCCACGGGTTGCCTAGAGCATTTTTGCCTGTATACTTTAGCATTGATCACTACACAGATCCTTTCATGTTGCATAGGTATGAGTCATTCTCTCATTTTGCAAAGGAGGAAACTCACCTAAGATCACATAGCAGGACTCTGAACCAAGATCACCTTGCTTGAAATTCCACGATTAAAAAAGAAATTAAACCTGGAGAAGGGAGGCTATACCTCCAAATCCTTCTCAGTCACATCTGTTCTAAAAGTCTATTCATAAATTCACATTTTCTAAGTATTTTTGGAAACCATTCTGGGGGAAATTTTCATCTGACACTTTAGTTCCCGAAAGTATTATTTTTATGTAGCCACTAATCATCTAGAAGGAAAAACATTGGTAACGTTAATGGATTTGATGTATGGAGACCTAACGAGAGTCACCTTCATCAGAAAGGAGGTTGCTCGGGCAGGACAGCTCTGTCTGTTGTGTTCTTCAATCCCATCATTCCTGAATGGGCTCCTGATTTGCATATAAGGAAAACTAGCCATTTACCACAAACAACAACAAAACCCCCAAAAAGAAAAAACAGTGACTCCATGTAAAGATTATTCAACTGCAATATGAAACTGATTTGACTTATTCTTTTTATTCTTATTTTCTGAGTCGAGGTCTCACTCTGTCACCCAGGAGTACAGTGACATGATCACGGCTCACCACAGTCTTGACTTCATGGACTCAAGCGATCCTTCTGCCTCCTGAGAAGGTGGAGCTACAGGTGTGTGTCACCACACCCTGCTAATATTTTTATTTTTTGTAGAGATAAGGTCTTACTGTGTTGCAAAGGCTGGTCTCCAACTCCTGGGCTCAAGCAGTCCTCCCACCTCAGCCTCCCAAAGGTCTGGTATTATAGGCATGAGTCACTGCGCCCAGCCAGACTCATTCTTGTTTGATCAGCATTTATTGTTCTTCAATGTACAAGTGCAGCTCAGGTGTTACTGCACACGGCGGCTGCCTCTCAATGGCCAAGTGTCTTTGGAATTCTGGTGATGCAGCAGGAATGTACCTGTCCTGTCTCAGGACCGCACTGCCCATATCCCCCTGAGGGACAAGCACAGGCACAGCCGGCATAGGGATCAGAGCTGGCCCAACATAACAGGAAGTCCAAAGAGATGGACACTGGTGAATGGGGTGTCCGCAGGGCTGCAGTGGCCTCATGGCCCGTGGGCAGGGCAGGGTCTGCGGGTGCAGTTGTGGTGCCCAGAACTCCTGCCATTCTTTACATGTTAGTGGGACTCGAGCCCCAGAGTTCAGCGGGGCTTGGTCTTTCAAAGGGCCCTGGCAGGAGCCAGGTGGCACCTACTGCAGCCAAATGCACCCTGTTGGGAATTGGACCCAGGCTGGGCCCAAATGGATGCTGTCCCTATGGCATCCTGATAGGGACACCACATTTCAGGGTGTGTCCATCCAGAAATTGGATTTGAGTTCTGGTATGGTGGCATTTAGATCACCAGAGCCCACCCCAGATCAACCAAGACAGAACTCACTGACCTACCAACCAGGACTGTACAACACTCAACACATATTCATGGACATACATGAGGCTCTGGGGGACAAAATGGACAGACTCCCTGTTGCCCGGGGGGTGTACCGTATCCAGAAGTCTCCCATTTGTGATGCAATGTTCCCTCTCCACGATTCTTTTTTATTTGAGTTGGAGTCTCATGCAGTCGCCCAGATTGGAGTGCAGTGTATGTGGAACTACAGGCGTGTGCTACCACGCTCAGCTAATTTTTTTTTTATTATTGTAGAGATGAGGTCTCACCAAGTTGCCCAGGCGGGTCTCGAACCCGTGGGCTCAGGCAATTCTCTCACCTCAGTCTCCCAAAGTGCTGGGATTATAGGCGAGCCACCATGTCTGGCATTTTTTAAATTATAATTTTGAAAATGTGGGGTGCAATTCAGGGTTAGGTAAACAAATGTTCATTATGCAGGTACCCTTGTTGACGAGGTGTGCCCCTCCCCTCCTGGCAGTTTCCCACTACTGCCAATCCCTTTCTTATAATATGATCATTGTTCAGGGTCCTCTTATGAGTGAGAACATGTGGTACTCAGTTCTTTGTTTCTGTGATAGATCACTCAGTATTATAGACTCTAAGTCCATCCAAGTTGCTGTGAAGTTCATAATTTTGTCCTTTTTTATAGCTGCATAATATTCCATCGTGTATATGTACCACATTTTTTTATCCAGTCCTTGCCAAGAGAAAATTTTTTTTTTTTTTTGAGTCGGAGTCTCACTCTGTCACCCAGACTGGAGTGCAGTGGCACGCTCCCGGCCACCGCAGCCTCAACCTGCTGGGCTCCGGCGATCCTTCCAAGTAGCTCAGCATTCCAAGTGGCTGGAACTACAGGCGTGCGCTACCATGACCAGCTAATTTTTTTGATTTATTGTAGAGATGAGGTCTCGCCAAGTTGCCCAGGCGAGTCTCGAACCCACGGGCTCAGGCAATTCACTCACCTTGGCCTCCCAAAGAGTGGGATTACAGGCTGTCCAAGATAAATTTTTAAAGATCATCTTTCTTTTCAATTTTCTCTGACTCTGTAGTCCTTTTTAGTCAATTTTGAGATAGGGACTTTGAGCATTGGTTCATCAACTGGTTATAGAGAGAGAACCCTTCTAGTCACTTTCACACAAGAACACGCATATGCATACTTGCACACATGTGCTTTCTGACAGATCATTCTGTCCAGTGTGAATGCTCATTGTATTCATGAAGACTAAACAAAGTTGTGAAGACAAAATGCTTAGAACTAAGCCGGGGACGTGGTGAGTGCTGGCTATTATTATTGTCGTTGTTATACTCTCATTTTTATCGCTTTTTTGCAGTATGGTGTTTTTCATCGTTTAATTATGTAATAATTAAATAATGAGGAAAATTCCCCACTGTGTTCAGAATCTCTCCTTGGCCCATGTTCATCTTTGCTCATTCCCATAATAGTCAACAGACGTTTTGCCTGGTACTCACATCACTAACATCTCACGGACTCAGGTATTCATGCACTTCCTAATTTCTGTATTTAATGACTCTCCTGCCCACCTACACACCCAGCCCTGTGGCAGGAGCTGGAAAAACTGGCCCAAACAGGCCCCCTTCCAGAACGTCCCTTGGCAGTAACAGAGGGATTGTCTCTGTGAAAGAGGCTTAGTGACCTCCCAATGGGAAGGTGCCCTTGGGGCCATAACCAAAAGGGGTGTGAGGAGGAGGGTGGATGGCCGGCTCATCAGAGGGAGCAGCCTGTGCAGAGGCACAGAGGCCGAGAAGAGCTTCTGGTCTTCAGACAGACGAAACCTGCAAAGTAATAGGGGAGAGCCAGGAAGAGGAGTCTGGTGGCAGCAGGGAGGAAGCTCTGAAGACTGGAAGACAGCTTGGTTTTTACCCAACTGGTCAACTGTGGTAGATGTGCTCCTAGGGGAGAGGACCAAGCCCAGGCCAGGCACCAGGCCAGGAAGAGGAGACTGGTGGCAGCTGTGAGGCAGCCCCGAAGGCTGGGAGACGGCTTGATT
This sequence comes from Carlito syrichta, assembly GCF_000164805.1. Lineage (NCBI taxonomy): Eukaryota > Metazoa > Chordata > Mammalia > Primates > Tarsiidae > Carlito > Carlito syrichta. Next base: position 77,431 of record NW_007251418.1, on the reverse strand, counting down.
TTTACCCAACTGGGCAACAGTGGAAGGAGTGCTCCTAGGAAGAGGACCAAGCCCAGACTAGTGCTCCTGGGAAGAGGACGAAGCCCAGACCAGTGCTCCTGGGGAGAGGACCAAGCCCAGATCAGTGCTCCAGGGAGAAGACCAAGCCCATGCTAATCTGGAAGATGAATTTTTGCCCATTCAACTAACGCAGATAATCAAGAGAAGAGAATCCACCACCATGGCATCTCTCTACCGTGAGAAAATTTAACAGCAGATGCTCCCCATTCACTTTTTATGAGAGAATCTGTTTCCCCACAATCAGGAGACATGCTGAGCCACAGATATGAAGGAAATCCCATAGGTTAAAAAAAGTAAGGCTAAACAATGGGTAACTTTGTGGCGTAAAAATATCATAAACATTGCTGGGTCACTTCTTGTCATTGAGAAAGGAATTAACAAACCAGTCCCTTAAAAATTCATATTTTGTGGGAAACAATTGGAGGTTGGAGGAAAATGGGGAGTTTCTGTTAAGATACAAGATTTTTTTGGCCCAGTGCGGTGGCTCAAGCCTGTAATCCCAGCACTTTGGGTGACTGAGGCAAGAGATTACCTGAGTCCAGGGGTTTGAGACCTGCCTGGACAACTTGGTGAGACTTCATCTCTACAATAAATTTTGAAAAAAACCAAACACTTAGCCGGGCGTGGTGGTGCACACCTGTAGTTCCAGCTGCTTGGAAGGCTGAAGTGGAAGGATCACCTGAATCCAGCAGGTTGAGGTTGCGGTGGCCATGAGCGTGCCACTGCACTCCAGCCTGGGCAACAGAGTGTGACTCCTACTCAAAAAAAAAAATACAAGTTTTTTTTAGAGGTGATAGAAATGTTCTAAAATTGATTGTGATTATAGTGGTGAAACTCTGTGAGTATACTAATCGCCATTAAATTGCCAACTCTAAATGGGTGTATTAAATGGTATGTGAATTATATCTCAATAAAACTTTTATTAGAAAAAATATATGAAAGAATGTCAGGTATTTTACCTGGCAACCTCATTTGAGACTGGAATGTATGAGTGAGGGATGACAGTCTGGCATCTGCAGCTCCCGCTGTCTTTTTGGCTACATCGTCTTTGTAAGTCTTGCTTTCCTTCCACTAAAGATAACGAGCCCTGCCTATCCAACCCAGTAATTCTAGGGAAGGCAATCTGGAGAGGACCATCATGACTGTCCAAGAGGAAACATGAACCAGAATGGGCCAACAGGGTCCTCTTTATTTTTTATTATTTTTTATCAGGGTCCTCTTTAAGGGTTTTATAATTGGAGCCTGAAGGGAAGACGCTTGTAAACTGGGAGCGTAGATTTGAGGCTGCCTCCAGCCATGTTATCTGACTCAGGGAAACCCCATCACATTTCCAGTCACTCATTTCTAGGGCTTCTCAACCACATTCTCTGTACTACTTTTTTTTTGTAACTTAAGCTAGTATGAATGGAGTTTCTGTCCCTTGTAATCAAAAAGTCCTAAGAGAGACAGTATTATGATGTTCTAAAGCAGAATCCAAAGCCAGTCTGACACTGAATTTCAAGGCATCTAATTGGTCTTAATTTCGGACCGTAAACTTTTAATGTACCACATTTTTATTTCACTGGGCAATTACTTTCAAATATATATATATATATATATGTTTTACTAAAGGAAATGAGAATAAAAGTGCCAGTATCTAGATAATGCCTGAGAGGTGAAAATATTGTACAAGGGAATGAAGATATATTAAAAAAAAAGGCTCATATAATCAAAAAAAGGGGAGAAAATAAGGGAAAAAGTCATATCTAGACATATTGTAGGGAAATTTAAGACCAACAAATACAAAGAAAATATCCTAAAACATTTCATAAGTAAAGAGCCATTCTCCTACAAAGAAATAAGACTCAGGATGAAATTAGATTTCTCAACAGTAACAATGGATGCAAGAGAGTAATGGAACAATATTTTTAAGTAACTGAAGGAAAGTCCTTTGAAGCTACAATATTATTTCCAGACAAACTGTTCAAATTTGAAGGGTTAATAAAAATATTCTCCCACATAAGTCTCAGATGGCTTGCCATACAAAGACCTAGTTTTTGTGAGAAAACATTTTTGAGAAAATCACTAAAAATAATAGAAAGAGATCTCTCAAAACTGCTATTTGAGATAATTATTTATTTGTTTGTTCTGTTTATTGATTTAGAGTTGGAAACTCACTCTGTCGCCCGTGCTGGGGTGCCGTGACACACTCATGGCCACCCCAGCGTCAACCTCTTGGGTTTCCTCGATCCTTGTGCCTCAGCCTTCCAAGTAGCTGGAACTACAGGCATGTGCTACCACGCCTGGCTAGTTTTTGATTTTTTTTTTTTTTTATTGTAGAGACAAGGTCTCATCAAGTTGCTCAGGTTGGTATTTTAAAATTTTATTTATTTATTTACTTATTTATTTTTCTAAATATTTTATTTTAAGGATGTGAGGTACAATTCAGGATTAGGTATTTAAGTAGACATAGTACAGGTAAAGTTTGGGCCTCTCTTTGGTCACCACTTTGTCTGGTTTGAGATCTGGTACCTTTTTGATGATGTTATGTGCCCTCCCCGACCCCGGCAGTATTCCCCGCTTCTACCAACTCCTTTCTTATTGTATTATGGTAAATGTTCAGGGTCCACTTATGAGTGAGAACATGTGGTACTCAGTTCTTTATTTCTGTGATAGATCACTGAGTATGACGGACTCTAAATTCATCCAATTTGCTGCGAAGTCCATATGCTTATCCTTCTTTATGGCTGTTTAGTATTCCATTGTGTATATGTACCACATTTTTTTTTTAATTCAGTCCAGTTTCGATGGGCAGCACAGTTGGTTCCATGTTTTTGCTACTGTGAATAGTGCTACAATAAACATGCGTGTGCAGGTTTCTTTTTTGTAGAACGGTTTCAGTTCCTCTGGGTATATTCCCAGTAGGATTGCCGGGTCAGTTTCCAGTTCTTTTAGAAATCGCCACACTGTTTTCCATAGAGGTTAAACTGTTTGCATTCCCACCAGCAGTGTAGAAGCATTCCCTTTTCTTCACATCTTCACTAGCATCTGTTGTGTTTGTTTTATTAATGATGGCCATTCTTACTGGGGTTAGATGGTATCTCAATGTGGTTTTGATTTGCATTTCTCTGATGATTAGTGAGGCTGAGCACTTTTCCATGTGTCTGTTGGCTGCCTGTATGTATACCTTCTTTTGAGAAGTGTTTATTCATGTCTTTTGCCCACTTTTTAATGGGGCTGATTGTTTTTTCTTTTCAGCATATTTGAGGTTCCTTATAGATCCTGGATGTTAGGCCTCTGTCAGATATATAGTTGGTAAATATTTTTCCCCCATTCTGTGGGCTATCTCCCTGCTCTCTTGATGGTTTCTTTTGCTTTGCAGACTTTTCAGTTTGATGAGGTCCAACTTGTCTATCTTAAGGAGATAGAGAATTATGGAGAAACAAATATTTTGGTAACATTTATTATTTGAGAGAACCTAGAATGTAAATTCTGTGCAGTATCCAAGGGAGATTAAAGGAAGATAACAAAAATGTACACTTTTTTTTCACCTTTAACTTTTTTATTTTAAAATTATGAAGTACAGTTCAGGGTTAGGTATACAAATATCCATTGTGCAGGTGCCCTTGTTGATGAGGTGTGCCCCCACTTCCCCAAGCAGTTTCCCCACTACTGCCAATCCCACTTCCCCACCACTCCATGCCCCTGCAGTTTCCTGCTACTGTCAATCCTTTTCTTACAGCATTACAATAGTTGTTCAAGGTCCACTTATGAGTGAGAACTTGTGATACTCAGCTCTTTGTTTCTGTGAAAGATCACTCAGTATTACAGACTTTAAGTCCATCCAGGTTGCTGTGAAGTTCATGATTTTGCTCTTCTTTATGGCTGCATAATATTCCATTGTGTTTATGTACCACATTTTTAAAATTCAGTCCTTGTCAAGAGAAATTTTTAAAGATCATCTTTCTTTTCAACTTCCTCTGACTCTGTAGTCCTTTTTAGTCAATTTTGAGATAGGGACTTTGAGCACTGGCTCATCAACTGGTTATACAGAGAGAACCCTTCTAGTTACTTTCACACAAGAACACACATATGCATATGTGCACACATGTGTTTTCTGACAGATCATTCTGTCCAGTAAGAATGCTCATTGTACTCATGAAGAGTAAACAAAATCGTGAAGACAAAGCGCTTAGAACTGAGCCGAGGAAGTGGTAAGTGCCGATGAGTACTGGCTGTTATTATTGTCGTTGTTATACTCTCATTTTTATCGCTGTTTTGTAGTATGGTGTTTTTCATTGTTTACTTATGCAATAATTAAATAATGAGGAAAATTTTCCATTGTGTTTGGAATCTCTTCTTGACCTATGTTCATCTTCACTCATACCCATAATAGTCAACAGATGTTTTGCGTGGCACTCACATCACTAACATCCAAAAATGTACAATTTTTTAAAAGAACAAGATAATTTGACCTGTTCAATAGAAAGCAGAAAAAAACTCAAAAAGGCAGAAATAAAAAGTTCGATATATTTAAAATATAATACAATATCAGAAGTAAGTTTTTAAATATGTGAGTAATTATGATAAATACAAATCAGTTAAATCCATCAACTGAAAGGCAGATACTTGCAACCTGGAGTTAAAAACTAGAATAAGGGTCCTTGATCTCAAACCAGGTGAAATGGGGACCAAAGTGAGCCCCAAATTTTACCTTTTCCTGTACAATGACCATTTGTATACCTAACCCTGAATTGTACCCCACATCTTTAAAATAAAAAAATTTTAAAACAAGAATATTTAGCCGGGCTCAGTGGCTCAGCCTGTAATCCCGCGCCTTGGGAGGCTGAGGTGAGTGGATTGCCTGAGCTCGCGGGTTCGAGACCCGCCTGGGAAACTTGATGAGACCTCATCTCTACAATAAATAAAAAAATTAGCTGGGCGTGGTAGCGCGCGCCTGTAATTCCAGCTACTTGGAAGGCTGAGGTGGAAGGATCACCAGAGCCCCAGCAAATCGAGGCTGCAGTGGCCGGGAGGGGCCGCTGCACTCCAGTCTGGGCAACAGAGTGAGACTCCAACTCAAACAAACAAACAAAAAAACCCCAAAAAAACCCAAAACAAGAATATTAAATAAACATTGAGAATGAAAAGACCAAAAGAAAAAATAGGCCATTGCCTTATTAAGCTATGATCTGACCATGTGGCTCCTTGAGCTATGGTTGTCATGTTGCCTAGCTTTGGCCCCCTCCCCTACCTTGGGAAGGTGAATCTCCTCTCTCTCTCTCTCTCTCTCTCTCTCTCTCTCTAATTTACTTTCTAAATAACTGTATTTTCCAATCTAAAAAAAGCAAAGTTAAAAATAAAAGAATTGCAAATACGAACCTAAAGAAAGTTGATATCGTCAACTTAATACCTGACAAAAGAGAATTTAAAGCTAAAAATACCATAAGGGCCAAAGGATGGCATTACATACTGATAAAGGAAACCAGAGGACTGGAAGCAAGATCCTTCAGCAACATAAATAACAGCCTCAAGCTACACCAAGCCACACACGACTGCACTGCAAGGAGAAATCGTTACACCAACCATTGTAGATGGAGCCGTTAGCACATCTTTTTCAAAATAGACAGAGCAAGAAGACAAAAACTAAGCATAGATGTCAAAGATCTAAACAATCTGATTAATAAACTCAAGCTATAGGATATAAAAAGAACTCTATACCTAAGAGAGAATCCACATTTTAAAATTCACAAATGAAATATTTGCAAAAATAGCCCACGCTTTAGGCCAACAAAAATCAGTACTATTCAGATTAGGGTCTCCAACAAGATTGCACCAAAATAGAAATACTTTACATAATGATAGTTTTCTGAAAGTCCCTTTTCTTGGAAACTAAAAAACATACAACTAAATAACTCTTGAAAGACAGTTAATTAATTTTTAAAACTGTGTGATAATGAAAGCATTATACAACCAAAAAATGTGGTACATAATAAAAATTATACTTAGGAAGGAAATGTACAGTATTGCTAATCTTCAATACATTTATGGGAAAATAAAATTACACGTTTAAATAAGTCAATTATTCAATTTAAGAAGCTGAAAAAAGAATAACACAACAAAACTAAAGACAAAGAAAGCAATTAAAATAAGGGCACAATTCAATGAAGCAGAAAACAAAAACACTAGAGGAGATTAAAAAGACAAAAGCTGGTCATTGGAACAGATTAATAAGAGAGATCTCTGGCAAGACTGAAGAAGAAAGAGAGATCACTCAAATATCAAGATTTGGAAGAAAAGAGAAAACCTCCATAGGCCCAACATATTGAAAAGGCCACTTTGAACAACACCTACTAATAAATTTGAAAAGTCGCATAAAGTGGGTGAATATTTTTTAAAAATGTGAAATTTCTCACAGCGAGAAATGTGAAAAATAAATAGACCAATAGGTGATTAAAAAAATAAAAAATGATTATTAAAGAGCTCTCCTTGTAAAGGTGACTTTACAAGGAAGGGTTACTAAACTTCTTTTGCATTTCATACAGCTTTTATGAGGTATAATTTATATTCCATAAAATTCACCCATTTAAAGTGTACCATTCAATGGCTTTAGTGTATAGTTGTGCAACAATTGCCACAATTTAATTTTAGAGCATTTTTATCACCTCAGAAAAACCATTAGTAGTTACTTCCCATTTCCCTCTCCATCCTCACCTCGCCACCCTCAGTCCTACACAACCACTGAAGCCCTTTTGGATCTATAGATTTGCCTCTTCTGGACTTTCCTATAAACAATACGTGGTATTATACAATATGTGGTTTTTGTGCCTGCCTTCTTTCACCTGGCATGGCGTTTTCAAGGTTTGTTCACGTTGTAGTATGTATCAGTAATTCACTCCTTATTGCCAAATCATATCTTATCATAAGGACACACCACATTTCACTTACCCATTCATTTGCTGATGGGCATTTGGATTGTTTTCACTATTTGGCTATTATGCATAATGCTGTTATGAATATTTGTGTACAAGTGTTTGTGTGGACATGTATTTTCATTTCTTTTGAGTACATAAGTGGGACAACCTCAAAAGAAAAACAAAACAGAATTATCTTTTGGAGGGCCAGCCCCTTGTAGTATGCTCAGAATTTTGTTCCTCCAGATAAACAGTCAACCAGATTTTATCTGGCAGTTTTGAGATGTTGCGTCATGATTTGCGGAAGACACGTCCCGAGTTGGGTCAAACAGCTGACTTATTCTTCCACCATGAGAGCACACCTGCCCACATTGTGCTGAGTGTACAGCGGTTTTTGACTAAAACCTGCATCACCCCAGTGTCCCATCCTTCCTAGTCACCTGATCTTGCCCTGAGAAACATTTTTCTTTTTCCTCCCAGATTAAAAAAAAAGTCCTCAAAGGGAAATGTTTTGCTGATGTGGAAGAGGTGAAACAAAAAAATGGCAGAAGCAGTAAAAAGCATCAAAACTGACGAGTTCAAAAATTATTTTAAGCAGCGGAAAAAGCATCTAGATAGGTGTATTCCATCAAATGGAGAGTACTTTGAAGATGCTTGAAGTTTAAACATGAAAGAATAAATATATAATTTTTTATAAATAAATTCTGGGTTTTGGGGGTCCTCCTTGTATATCTAGAAATCTAATTGCTGAGTGATATAATTACCTATGTTTAACAAATTTGGAAACTGCCAAACTGTTTTTCAAAGTGGCTGCACCATTTTTTATCCTTCCCAAATAGGTATGTGTGTTCCAATTTCTCCACATTCTTACCAACACTTATTATTGTCTATTTTTTCATCATAGCTATTCTGGTAGGTATAAACTGGTATTTCATTATGGCTTTTATTTGCATTTCTCCGGTGACTTATAATGGTCATCTTCTTTTCATGGGCTTGTTGATTATTGATACATCTTCTTTAGAGAAATGTCTATTTGAATCTTTTGCCCATTTTTTTTTTTACTGGGTTGTCTTTTTATTATGAAGTTGCAAGAGTTCTCTATATGTTTTGAATACAATTCTCTAATCAAATACATAACTTACCAATATGTTCTCCCGGTCTGTATTTTCTTTTCACTTTCAGGATGGCATCCTCTGAAGCTTTAAATTTTTATGAAGCCCAATTTATCAATCTCTCTTTGATCACTTGTGATACTGATGTTATAGGTAAGAAAGCATTGCCTAGCCCAAGAGTTTTATAGTTTTATCTTACATTTAAGTCTATGACCCATTTTGAGTATTTTTTTGTGTATAGTGTGAGATAGGGGTCTAATTTCATTCTTTTGCAAGTTAATACCCATTTGTTTCAGACCATTTGTTGAAAAGATTATGATTTTCTCATTGATTACATTGGCTTTTTTGTCCAAATCAATTGATCATAGATATTAGGGTTTATTTATCAATTCTATTTCATTGATCTATCCTTATACCTGTATTGCACATGGTTTTTATTACTGTAGTTTGCAGTAAGTTTTAGAACCAGGAAATATGAGTCTTCCAATTTTGTTCTTTTTCAAGATTGGTTTGGCTATTCTTGGTCCCTTTTATTTCCATAATAATTTGAAGTTTAGCTTGCTAGTTTCTGCAAAAATTCAGAATTCTGATAGGAATTGCCATGTATCTGTAAATGAATTTAGAGAGTATTCCCATTTTAACATCAAATCTTTCTTCCATGGACATAGGGTATCTTCCCATTTATTTAGGCTGCCTTAAAACTTTTTTTCAACAGTATTTTGTAAGTTTCAATGTATAAGTCTTGCACTTCTAATATTACATTTATTACTAAGTATTTTATTCTTGTTGATACTATTGTAAGTGAAATGTTTATAATTTTGTTTTCAAATTGCTTATTGCTTATGTATATAAATAATTTTTTTGTATATTGATCTTATATCCTGCAACATTGCTAAACTTATTTATTAATTCTAATTGTTTTTGAGTGGTCTACCAAACTTTGAAGAAATAGTTTTCTCCTGTAGAATTAATTTTTTTATAGAATATATAAATTTAATGAAAATGGTCTAGCTCATTTTTGTAAAGCTAGTATTATCTTGATTTGCAAATGATATATAAGCAATATAAGAAAAGAAAGCACAGTTTCAGAAATCCCAGATATGGAGCAATATTAGTCAAGAGATTACATTATTATTATTATTATTACTGAGATGGGGTCTTGCTCTGTCACCTAGGCTAGAGTACAGTGATGCAATCATAGCTCACTGTAACTTTGAACTCCTGGGTTCAAGGAATCCTTCTGCCTCAGCCTCTCAAGTAGCTGGTACTAGAGGTACATGCAACCATGTCCAGACAATTTTAAAAAGTCATCTTTAGAGATGAAGTCTCACTATGTTGCCCAGGCTGGTCTCGAAATCCTGACCTCAAGTGATCCTTTGGTCTCCACCTCCCAAAGCACTGGGATTACAGGCATGAGCTACCATGCACAGCAACAATTTTATACATATATATGTTTTATATATATATATAAATATTATATTTTGACAATAATAAATCATGACAAATGAGGTCTATCCAGAAGAACAAGGATGGATGAATATTAGAAAAGTAATTGTCTTTCTCCCATCAACTAACTAAAACAAAAAGTTATATGATTATCTCAAAAAGTTAACACTGCAAGAAAAGACATTTAAGAAAGTCAACCCTCAATTATGACTTTAAAAAACCTCTCAGCAACCTAGATCATAGAAGAAATTTCCTTAAATCAGTAAAGTTTACCTATCAAAAATCTAAAGCTTACATACATAAATTACTTTATGCATTCTTGCTGGAAATTGTCTACATGTTAATGTAGTAATAGCAGTCCTGGTCAATACTATAAGGAAAGAAAACAAAAAGGAGACTAAGTGGAAGGAAAGCAGTAGGACCTCATTTGTATTTGATATGATCAGTTATCTAAAAATCAAATATATTAGATGTTAGCACAATTAGATTTGTTGCTAAATATAAAACATTGTAAAATAAAAGCATTTTATATCTGCAATGTCTAACTAGAAATTAAAATTTTTAAAATAAAATTTATAATGGGAATAAAAGCTTAAAAAATAGACAATGCATCCTGGAACTCTGATCTTGGTTTCTAAATACCATTCTCCAATAAAGGAATAGGAACTTCTTAGAGAAATGGCTGAATCCAGGACTGGGGCAGGAAGACTACAAGTGGAACATGTTGTAGTGCCAGAAAGTAAGGTGGTGCTCAAAGAATAATGAGAGTGCATTAAAAAGATACAGGCACCATCTTGCATTGCCAAATTTGAAACAATTTGAGGGGAAAAAAAAGTAATGGCATAATGGATTATTTCCTACACAATAACATTAATATCCATGAGTTCATTCTGATATAAAATATAATTGAATAAATAGATCAATGCAGTAAATTCCACAGCTATTTCTTTCAGTAGAATCCTAATTAATAAATATAGATGAAATAATAGATGTATAAAGTCCCCATTTTAAAAACACTACTGTAATAATTGTGGCAGGAAGGAAAGCATCAATGAATGCTAAAATTAGTGTGGGTGAAATTATATTTATATAGGCCTAAAGTATCTCTTCACAATATACTTACTAGTTGAAAAGAGAAAAATCATAATTTTACAGTGGATAAGTAAATTATTTCATTATCAAAATAATGAGAAATGTCAAAGTCCTGTACCTTCTTATGAAACCCTGAGCAGGACACAAAACCACATATGAATATATTTTTCAGATTTTCCAAATTAAAATATAGAATGGCCAGTTAAATTTGAATTTCAGATAAACACTGAATGAATTTTAACTATAAGTATGTCCCATGCAATATTTGGTGTTCCATATTTTATTGGTCAACCATAGTTACACAGTAATATTGCCAAAAGTATACAACCTAAATTTAACCATGAACAAATATCAAACAAACCCAAAAAGAGACATTCTACAAAATAGCAGGACAGTAGGTAACTCTTTCTTCAGTTATTATATTTGTTGGTAGTGTTAAACTGATGAAAGGCAAAACAAAACAAAACAAAAACACTGACAAAGCTGCCCAGATTAGAGCAGAATAAGGAAGCATGGCCACTAAATGCGATGGATTGGATTTTGATCCAGAAAACATATGAATAGGACAGTTGGTGAAATCTGAATAATATCTGTCTATTAGCAAATAATATTGCATCGATGTGGGTGTCCTAATTTTGATCATTAAACTGTATGTAAGTCACATTTGGAGAAACTGAGGGGAAGGGTAGATGGGAAACCCTTTTGTTCTCTTTTTGTAACTTTTTGGTAAGGTGTAAAATTATTTCAAAATGAAAAGTTAAAATCTAAAAAATGAATAAAGATATGAATGATCTGAATAAATCCCACCTTGCGTGGGATAACTTAATATTCTAAATGCCTTCAATTGTCCTCAAATGAGTCTACACATTTCAGTGCCGTATCAATCAAAATTCAAGTTGGATTCTCTTGAGGAACTTAGGAAAGAATAAAGTCCTAGGAAATAGTAGGTTAACCTGAAAGGAGCAAATATTAAGACAAAATCCCCAGTCCATCTTGGATTGTTATTGTTATTGATGTACGAACCAAAGGTCAAATGGAACAGGACTGAGGGTTCAAGGATGGTCTGTGCTTTCTCTGTTGCCCGGTGGAGCCTCCTTTGATGTACATTAAGTGATCTGATACCTACTGTGCTTGTTGCTGGGTGTACAAATAGTGGAGACACACCAAGGCACAATATAGCTGTAATGAGTTGTATGATATACATGCATACTGCAAGACTCAAAATGTGTTTCAGAAAAATATTGACATTTCCACAAGGGAACATCTACAAGAATGCTTATTGTGTACCAGGTTATTTATCCAAGTGCTATTCTGGTAGTAGGGAGTTGGAAGTGATGTGGGTGTCCACACTGGAAGAACAGAGACATCATTTTGGGAAGGATTAATACCGGTGCACTCCCAGCAGTAAGAAGCTACATGTGATAGGCGTCCATTATCAGAATGGGCAAATCCCATGGGCACAATCCTAAGTGATCAACAAGGAGCAGAATAAAATGTATAAGATGGCTGAGTGTGGTGGCTCATGCCTGTTATCCCAGCACTTTGGGAGATTGAGGCGAGACGACTGCCTGAGTTCAGTTGAGACCGACCTGGGTGACTTGGCAAGACCTCGTCTCTACAATAAATCAAAAAATTAGCCAGGCATGGTGACATGGGCCTGTAGTTGCATCTACTTGGAAGACTGAGGTGGAAGGATCACCTGAGCCCAGCAGGTGACTGTGAGCATGTCACTGCACTCCAGCCTGGGCGATAGAGTAAGACTCTAACTCAAAAAAACAAAATGTGTAAGATATCACTTACATTTATTGAAAACACTCCAACTCAGAACAATACACTTTTCAAGAAAACATATGAGCAAAAAGGCACACGTTAACACGACCGCCAGTGGAGTGCAGAGTCGGGGTTAGAAATGGGGTGTGGAGAAAGGAGAGCAAAGAAGCTTGTTCATTCACTAATTAATTAAACCAGGAGGAGGCCCTGCACAGCCTAGTAATGATGTAGTTCAGATTGTGCCGCTCACCAAGGAGGAATAGAAAACGATCTTAACCCTCAGTAACGGGGGAGTAAAGAAACACGAAGGGTCTGGGTATAAAACACATGGCAAAAGTTTTATGAATTCAGGCCATGCATCTTCCTGAGAAGCTTTACCACATGGTGAATGTGATTGGGTTTGCCCTCACACAGAATTCTCTCAAATGTAAGGATTAATTGCCCATTAAAGTAAAAGTTCAAGAATAGGTGCTCTTTAATGTCTAGGAAACTCCCAGCCTGGGCTACAGCCTGTTAAAAGCCCCACAGGATTTGCTCTCTTGGTTACCACATTATCGTTCAGCCCCAAGAGATGCAGCAGCAGGGCCAGAGTGCCACAGCTGGCCTCACTCCACAAACTTGTGTTTTTACCCTTTGTACACACAGGCTGGATCATTTTTTTCCAGACACCTAGACTGACATACTTTTATAATTTATACCATGCTGTCTTGCTCTGCCTGATTAGAGCATATTAGTGAAATTTTCGTTCACCAGCGATTGAAATCTCAAGTGTATAATTAATAGGGGTTGTAACAGTTTAAATCAATTTCTATCAGTATCTATTAGAGGATGAGATGTTATTAGACAATGCATTGCAGATTTCCCAGACAAATGACGGGGACATTGCTCTTTGAGAAATGTCCAGCCGGGCTCTGTGGCTCAGCTTATAATCCCGCGCTTTGGGAGGCTGAGGTGAGTGGATTGCCTGAGCCCATGGGTTCGAGACCCCCCTGGGCAACTTGGTGAGACCTCATCTCTACAATAAATGAAAAAATTAGCCGGGCATGGTAGCGCGCACCTGTAGTTCCAGCTACTTGGAAGGCTGAGGTGGAAGGATGGTCGGAGCCCAGCAGGTCGAGGCTGCGGTGGCCAGGAGTGTGCCACTGCACTCCAGTCTGGGTGACAGAGTGAGACTGCAACTCAAATAAAAAGAGAAATGTCATTCTGAAGAGAGGTCGGAAGGATGAAGGGTAAACAGCTGAAGAGATTTTTAGATAGCAGCAAGGATGCAATTCCTAGCACGGGGGATGGTTAAGTCTTTGAGAGAATTACCGAAGGGCACTGTGGGATCTATTCTTGGGAAAGCCTTAACGATGGGGGAGTAGAGAAAAATAAACAGGCAGCCTGATGCAGACATTGCTTTCAGATACTCTTCTGTTTCTCGGAGCAGCGGTAGATACTAAAGGCTCAAGAAATGCATATGCTGTGGGGGACGCAGTAAAGATACATCAGAATTATTTTTAATAATTTAAATTCCCTTCTTGTCCTGTGCTTTTTATGTTAACATCATGTAGAATTTTGCTGACGTGTGTTTTCCTAAGGTTTAGGATTCCGGCCGATCTTTACATGCCAAGATTAATTGCATAGTTATAGGAAGCATACTTGAGATTCAAGTGCAGAGAGACAGAATAAAATACAGTTCTATACCATCTAACCTCCCGATTTCTGCAGCAGCCTCATAATTATTTCCAGACAACCATTTTCTTCCTCCCCTTCCTTCCTGGGTCCATTGTTTGTAATAATGACAGCGTGGAAAACCCCATAAAACAAAGCTCACCTAAAAAGGCAAAGAAAAAAAAAAAAAGAAAGAAAGAAAAAGAAAAAGAAAAGAAAAGAATTTGATCCACAATCGAAGCCTTAAAAAATACCCAGAGCAATTCAACATCCCGCAGCAACTATTCCTGCCACTTCACACAAGGTAGCCTCCCCACATCCAATGAACTGTGACAATTAGGGGAACCATTGCAGAAACGCACATTTGCTTATTGCTTGCTTCTTTATTTTCGGCAAGGAAGAGCCAACATACCAGAAGAGAAGAGCATGGAGAAGATGAGGAGGACGTTTGAATCATTTCCACCCGGAAGATGTTCTCGAAACAGGCCTCTGTGTCCCTGGTTCTTGACACATTTTAAAACAGAAGAAAACATGCCTCTTTCTGCCCCTGCATGTGATAATAGAAAGCAAGCAAAGGGCGCCACTTGTGAAATCCTTTCTCTTTTCCCCAGCCGTTTTTTAAGGGGCGGAGGAACCCATGACCTCACCCTCTGCCTCCCTTTTTTGTGTCTGAGATTAAGACTAATGGGAGAGTTGGCCGGTCTTCCCTGCTCTAAAATGACAGGTTGTGATCTTGGGCCTCAGGCGGGTCACACATTCAGTGAGGCTCCTAGTCCCAGACGAGCCTTGGGCCTCCAGGAGGGCCACACAGATTTCCATAATGAGACATGACAAGCAGTGCTATTTTAATCCCGCCTTTGAGGTGGGCATGGAATACAAAGCAAAACACACTTTGATTTCCTCACCAGTCCATGGGAAGTGGCTATACAATTTCAGCCTAACCTAGTTCTTTTTCTCATTTACTGCAAAACATGCAATTTGTCGATCATAACGGAGTTAGACAAACCCGTGGATGTGAGTAGACATACATAACGGAGTAGACAAACTCGTGCAACATGGAAATGGAGCGCATGTGAGTTGTGTGACTTTGGCCGGAACTAGAGACAGTGGATCTGCGTGTCTGCTGGGGAGGGGTGCTGCTGGACTCACATGAGACACGTGGAGCTACAGATCTGCCTTGGCTGAGCTGTTCTCAACACCGTTTGCAGTGGCTCCAGTATTCTAATGGAGGGGTTGGGACATAGCTTCCTCTGGAGGAAGACGTGGCGCGTTAGCCCACGTTTCCAGATACAGGTCCCTCTTTATGGGGTTGTCATAGCACCGTTGCTTTCTTCCTTACAACGGTTTCCTTGAATCGCATTTAACTATTTAAAAACATTGCCCTGATACTGATTGGTTGCCTTGGTAATTAAATAACCCAATTTGCAGTGACTTGCCCCTACATACACATGCACATGCGTGCACACACATATGCACAACCATGCACACACCCATCACACACTACATGCACACACCATACATGCACACATGATTACACAGAGACACACATATTCTCCTATGCATGCACACACGCACATACACACACACAAATCTCTTTCAGAGGCACCATCTGATCAGCAATTAATGTACAAGAAAGAACCCAAGAGAGGATGCTACTGGGTCAACAGGATACCCTTGATGGTGGACAGAGTGAGAATGGTTTGCAAAACCATACTTTCCATGCTTTGCTGCTTTCCAAAATTTCTGGAGCATTCTGTAGAAGAAGCACTGTTAGGCAATTGATAGGTAATTTCTTTAAATAGAATAAACTGCACTTACACACATGAAGCGCCCTGGCCTCAGGCTGAGATTGGTGGGGTGGGAGGTGGAGTCTCAGGTCCCAGCTCACCTGTTAGAGGTCCCAGGACAGGCTTCCTGGAAAAGCCACGACAAGTTTGTGGGAGACTCCATCCGCTCCAAGTCCTCTTCCTTCCCTTATTTTCCCTGAAGGCCCTTTCCTTAAACTTTTCCCAGCCCTGAAACCCTCCAGTCACTTCTGCAACAACCCAGACCCCCAGAGCCCTCCAAGCTAGCTTGCAGAGAGTCGCCAGGAGGGAAGTGAGCTGATAAACCAATTCACACTCAGCTGCTAATGGGTGGTAATGACTTCAGAGGTTCACCCTCCTCTTCCCCTGCAGGGTGCTGCATTTCAAAAGCACATGCCGGCGCAGAAGAACCCTTTCATCCAACTAGCTGAATGTTTAATAATGTAATTCCACAAATTGGTGGCAGATGACGCCATTCAATTCATATTACATAGGTCCACCCTGCCTATTCATAAAACAAAGTCCTAGTCAGAGCACACACACACATTCACTCACTCCACAAACATTCAATGAATGCCTCCTATGTAATAAGAACAGGGAACTCAAAGAGGAAAAAAAAAATACACCGTGCCTTCCCCAAAGTCCCTTCAGCCAAAGAAACCAAATAGAGGTATATATTCAAAAAAATGTTGTCAAATTCTCTAACAAACAAAAATGCAGAGCTTGAGTGCCTGGAGGAGGTAGCAAGTAACTAAGGGTTTGATTTCTCCTTCTGTGTGACTCCAATCTGTTACTACCACAGGCTGGACACCACTTGAATTTCTGCACATAATGAAGCCAAACCCTCAAAGCCCGACACTGTCATGCCTCCTACTAGTTAACCTTTTCCGATTTGGGGCCAGTCGCCCTATCCTCTTTAACTTGCCTTGGAGAGTTTCTCCAACCTCAGACAGCGCATTCACCAAGGT
This sequence comes from Carlito syrichta, assembly GCF_000164805.1. Lineage (NCBI taxonomy): Eukaryota > Metazoa > Chordata > Mammalia > Primates > Tarsiidae > Carlito > Carlito syrichta. The sequence goes on along the minus strand of NW_007251418.1, from coordinate 60,632 downwards.
AACCAGCTGCACGAAGAGCCAGACTATTATGGGAAAGCTCAGCCCGGCGAGACAGCCTGGTGTGGACTGAGCAGAGGATGTCTGTCCCCAGAAGGTGGAACATTCATCAGCTCAAGAGGACAGTCTGGCAGTTTGGGTTTTGCCTGGGAAAGAGGGGTTGCAACAACTTGGAATATTCCCCTCACAAAGGCAGGAATGAGTCAACGCGCTCAGATTTCAACTCAACAAATATACCATTTGCTACATTCACCGTGTCAAGTGCCCCCAGTCCCTCCCATACGTGTCCTCTCCATGCTGCTCCACCTGCTACCTGTGCCAAGGGCACGGCCGAGATGATTCCATAGCTGGAAAGTGGGTGTTATGCAAAGAGCCGGGATACATCTTTTTCTCATTTATATGGTGGTGGAGTGGATGGGGCCCGGGTGACTTTGGGGACTTGGAAGGTAGAGTACTGGGAGAGCATTAAGGGGCCATGCAGGAACCCATCCAAATCATCTGTAAACGATATCTGCCCTAAAGAGCAGAGAGGTGAGCAAGCATGTTAAGTAAATGTTTAATATTTTAACAGCTAATATTTTCATTTAGGGCTTATGTATGCTATGGTAGAACTGTGATTTCTTATCGTCTTTTTATATGCAAATTAGGCAGAACCTGCGGACTCTCCTACAATCATGCTGCCCCACACGCATATCGTGGAAGGCTGGCCGTATAGAATGGGGGGAAAGCTCTGAATTGGAAATCAGGAAATATGGTTCTGGTCGGGGACGTGTGATTAACCTCTTGGAGACTCAATTTCCATATCTTAAAAATAATGTTAGATTAATGATCTCTTAGGTACTTTCCAGCTCTAAAATGCAATGACATGGAGCATAATTTGACTAGTTAAAATTAGTGTAGGCGTCAATAATTATTGCAGCTTTGCTTTTATGACAGACTGTTAATCATGGACATATCATTTATTTGATGCCAATTTTTTAAAGGAATACAATCTCCAACTCAAACATTCCTTGAGAAAAATATTCAGCAACACCACATGAAACTGCTTTCATTTGGCCATTTTGACTGAACAAATGGTAATTTCATGCGGCTCAACCTAATATTATCTATTTTATTGCTTTGTTTTTGTTTTTGAGTCAGAGTCCCACCGTGTCACCCAGACTGGAGTCACCCAGGCATGCTCACGACTACTGTAGCCTTGACCTTCTGGTCTCAGTGGATCCTAATGTTTCAGCCTTCCAAGTAGCTTAAACTACAGGTATGTGCCACCACACCCAGCTAATTTTTTGATTTATTGTAGAGATAAGGTCTCTAACCCCTGGGCGCAGGCATTTCCCTTTCCTCTGCCTCCTAAAGTGCTGGGATTACTGGTGTGAGCCACCACGCCTGGCTTTATTATCTATTTTTATTTTTTATTTATTTATTTATTTATTTATTTATTTATTTTGAGTTGGAGTCTCACTCTGTCGCCCAAACTGGAGTGCAGTGGCCGCTCCCGGCCAC
>NW_007251418.1:14443-59112 GCF_000164805.1 Carlito syrichta | reverse complement strand
CCTCAACCTGCTGGGCTCCGGTGATCCTTCCGCCTCAGCCTTCCAAGTAGCCGGAATTATAGGCACGCGCTACCACGCCTGGCTAATTTTTTTATTTTATTGTAGAGATGAAGTCTCGCCTACCCAGGTGGGTCTCGAACCTGTGGGCTCAGGCAATCCACTCACCTCAGCCTCCCAAAGGCACGGGATTACAGGCTACCACCACCAAGCCTGGCTTATTATCTATTTTTAAAGGATCTATTTTAAGGCAAGATTTCTGGATATTAGATGATTTTTTAAAATTACATGAAAATCTTCCGTGATCACAGAGAAGAGGAAAAGAATGTGTCATAAAATCTATTTGCTATTATTTTCACACTTTTTTAATACCTTAAAAAAAGATTTGTTCTCCCATATTCTCTTTCTCTTAAAAAAAAATCTTGTCATTGTTTGCAGAGTGCTTTGTAATTTCAAGCAGATCTTACATGCTGTGTTTTGTAGCACCTTAAGAAATTGGTAAAGCATTGTTAAAAGAAAAAAACTTAAGACAAATTAAATTGGACGGAGTTTAATCGAGCAAAGAACGATTTGCAAATCCTGAACCAGAGGAGCTCAGAGAGACTCCAGTGCAACCATGTGGTAGAAGAAGATCTGTAGACAGAGAAAAGAAAGTGACTACAGAAAACGGAAGTGAGACAGAAACAGCCGGATGGATTACAGCTCAGTGTTTGCTTTAGTTGAACTCATTTGAACAATTGGCCACCTTTGGTTGGCCAACACTAGGTGATTGACATAAAAGTAGACTTCAGTTTGTTTATACAACCAGGTAGATGACAGTGAGAGGTTACAGAGAGTCCTCTGAGTCAATCTAAAACATGCTAGGAAGAAACTTTGGGCTAAACTTAATTTAACAGCATCATTCCAATGTTACAAAGAGGAAACTGAGGCTCAAGAAAGTTCAGTCAGCTGGGCTCGGTGGCTCAGCCTGTAATCCCACACCTTGGGAGGCTGAGGTGAGTGAATTGCCTGAGGCTGTGGGTTCCAGACCCGCCTGGGCAATTTGGCGAGACTTCACCTCTACAATAAATCAAAAAAATTACCTGGGTGTGGTAGCGCATGCCTGTAGTTCCAGCTACTTGGAAGGCTGAGGTGTAAGGATCGCCGGAGCCCAGCAGGTCGAGACTGCGGTGGCTGGGACTGTGCCACTGGACTCCAGTCTGGGCAACGGAGTGAGAATCCAACTCAAAAAAAAAAAAAGAAAAAAGAAAAAAAAAGAAAGTTCAGTCATCTGTTCAAGACATTAGGGTGGATGGCTGGGTGTGTGGTGGCTCATGCCTGTAATCCCAACATTTGGGGAGACCTAGGTGGGAGGATTGCTTGAGCCCAAGAGTTCAAGACCAGCCTAGGCAACATAGTGAGACCTCATCTCTACAGAAATATACAAAATTAGTCAGGCATGGTGGTGCACGTCTGTAGTCCCAGCTAACTGGAGGCTGAGGCGGAAGGATCGCCTGAGCCCAGGAGATCGAGATTGTGGTGAACGTAATCATGCCACTGCACTTCAGCCTGTATAGTAAAGTGAGACCCCCAACTCAAAAAAAAAAAAAAAAAAGAGAGAGAGAGACATCAGTGTGGAGTTATGATTCTAAACCAGATAAAATTTCCGAGGCTCTCTCTTCCCTTCTGCCATTTGTCCAACAAATGAATATCAACACATTAAGGAAGCCACATGCATCGTTTAATTCTCACTGAACTGCTGAAAAAGAGATTCTCAGGGTGCATATGTGACCAACAGGCACTCAAATGAGAGCTGCTGCATAGTGGAAGGATTGTCTTCTCTGGGTGTCACTTTGGAGCCAGCAGAGTTCCAAGGTGGCATGTGCATTCCAGGGCCCATCAACCCGTGGGAGTTCTTGGCACCCCCATGAAGGTAATATTCAAGAGTCACTGACACTCCTGCTTCAGGAAATGTGCCCTTGCCTGGGGCCAGGCCCTTGTGCCACTAAAGAGCTTCCTGGAAATGTTTCAGTAACATGGAATCTTGTGAATGCGGCAGTAAATTTCCATTGAAAAAAAAATGTAACAATTTAGTAAAAACTGGAATTTAAGAACACAGCGTTGACCATGTCGATGACCACAAAAGAGAATGGTAATGAGAAATGACACTTCCAATCTTCACAGTTGTTAAAATAGTGAGATTGATATTCATAAATCAGTCTGAGCGATTACAGCTAACAAGTTGGTTTGGATAAACATCAAAAGAACACCTGAGCGACAGCACCACTGTTTACCTGCTTGGAACCTCAAGGAGACACCTGGGCAAGGGGATACAGAGGGTGACTATGAAGACCTAAGCCTCTTTAAAAAGTAACTCAACTAATTGTAAACTATTTCAATTGCTATGGAAAACAGTATGGGGATTTCTTAAAGAACTAAAAACCGAATAACCATTTGACCCAGCAATCCCACTACTAGGGATCTACCTGACAGAAAAGAAATCAACATATAAAAGAGATACTTGTTACTCATATGTTCATTGTCACACTATTCACAATGGCAAAATCATGGAACCAACTTAAGTACCCACCTGTGATTGACTGGATAAAGAAAATGTGGCACACATGCACCACGGAATACTATGCAGCCATGAAAAAGAATAAAATGTCCTTTGCAGCAACATGGATGGAACTAGGGATCATCATCCTAAGTGAACTGACTCAGAAACAGAAAAACAAACACTGCATGTGCTCACTCAGATGCAGGAGTTAAGACCATTTAATACAAGGGGGGAGGTGGGAAGGAGGGCTAGGGTTTAGAAATTACATATGGGGAATAGGCCACCTGTGACCTGATGTCCACCACTACACAATATGCCTGTGTAACAAACATGCATGCATACCCCCTGAATCTAAAATAAAAATGAAAAAAAAATGTAACCCCCAGAAAACTGAAAACAGAGACTCAAACAGGTACACACACTGGTGTTCAAACCATCATATTCACAATATTCACAATAGCCCAAAGGTGGAAGGAACCCAAATATTCATCTCCTGATGAATCGATGAACAAAATGTGATATATCCATATAATGACATAATGATGCAGGATACAACTTGGGTGAACCTTGCATATAATATGTTCATGGAGAGAAATCAGTTACAAAAGGCAAATACCGTTCTCTTCTGCCTTTTATTAATCAGGGTTCTCCAAAGAAACAGAACCAACCGAATACATGCAGAGATATTTATTTTGAGGAATTGACTCACATAATTGTGAAGATGACAAATTCAAGACAGGTGGACAGACTGAAGCCCCGAAGGAGAGTTGCAGATTTCCTTGGGGAAGACCAGTTTTTTTTCTCTCAAGTCTTCAACTGATTGGATGAGGCCTACCCACATTATGGAGACTCGTCCATTTTACCCCAAGCCTAATGATTTGAATGTTAATCTCATCCAAAAAAATATCTCCACAGAAACATCCAGGATAATGTTTCACCAGATATCTGAGCACTGTGGACCAACCAAATTGACACATACTTTAGTTATCACAGATAAAATTTCAAGAATAGACAAATTCATAGAAACAGTTAATAGATAAGGTTGAGAAAAGGGGAATTGGGGTGGTATTTATATTTTAACACAATTTGAAAGCAAGTAAATAAATAAATGTTTTTAAAAAGGAATCCAAATATGACTGTGCAGACTTCTGTTTCCCTAAAGACATATCCTAGCAGAACACTTACAGTCATTCTATTGGGCTAAGAGTAAACATTTATCAGAAACATTTTTTTCTTATCAATGACAATAGTTCTTCCAGTGGGAAGTTTTCCCTTTTCTTCAAGTAATAAAGGGAAACCAGTATTCCTCTTCCCTTACCCTTGCTTCTCATAAATCCACTTCCTTTGCTGAGAGCCCCAAGGCAGCTAGAATGCCTCCAAGAAAGGAATGCACATCGCTCAGGCCTTCCCTTCCCTGGCCCAGGACCAGGTTTTAAGTTTAGGTGACATGAATGTATGCACACATGTGCGCACAGGTGCACGCGTGTGCACACACATGTATACATGCACACACATAGATGGGCTTGCAAACATGTGCACACAGAATCCTCAATACAAGATGTTTGCAGGGAGTTCCACACCAACTCACAGAGTTGCACAGGTGCAGACAAGGTGTCTCCTGGGGCAGCCAACACCCGATGGCACTTGTCCCTGGCCTGCCGCATTAAGACCTTTAGGGGACAACTGTATGACTGGGTAGAGAGACCAAGAGTTGAGCAACAGGAAGGAGGCAGTACTGAGAGAAGAATTTCAAAAGTCAATGGAAAGTCATGGGGTTTGTCTGCATTTTTTAAATCCCAGCCTATGGTTCTTAGTATGATAGGTGCATTTTTGAACCATAACAACAATTTCAGAAAAGTAGCATTTTCTACTAAAAAAGGGAAGAAGAAAGAAAGAAAATTATAGACACCACGTTACTCTCTACACCAAGTAATATTAAAGATATTTAATGATCAGTTTGGGCCTCTGACTCCTCAGAGCAAACGCCAACCTTGAGCCACCCCTGCCACCCAGTCCAGGCTGAGTCCTGGGGTGGAGTAGTAGCAGAAGGCAGCTGAGCTTGAGCAGCTCAGGCGTGGGTTCCTTGAGAGAAGCAGCCCAGGAATCCCCGTGTTAAGGTCCCCAATGCAGCCTTGGGAAAGGGTAGGGCTGGCCAGGTGCTGTCCCATTTCTGATTTCCCCAGAGAAGCCAAGTTTGGGATTGATATGTAAAATCTCCCATTTTATTTATTTTTATTTTTATTTTTTATTTTAAGTTGGAGTCTCACTCTGTCGCCCAGACTGGAGTGCAATGGCACACTCACAGTCACTCCAGTGTCGACCTGCTGGGCTCCGTGATCCTTTCGCCTCAGCCTTCCTAGTAACCGGAACTACAGGCGAGGGCTACCACACCCAGCTAATTTTTGATTCATTGTAGAGATGAGGTCTCGCCAAGTTGCCTGGGCTGAAATCTCCCACTTTAAAGTATTGGTGATTCATTAATATTTGTTTTCAAAAGCTGTGGGACAAACACACCTGAAGGCTGGAACTGGCGACCTAACCCTTTCCTGCCACTTCGCCTTAGATCGAGAAGAAACAAATAAGGTTCCTGTTGGTACCACCTGATCACAAGAGGTGAATCCGGTGTCAGGGCCTGGGAGTCTGGTATGTTTCGATGGGAGAATAAGCCTACATGATCTGCTCATTAGGAGTCTGGAAATGGTAAATCCATAGACATTGCCCAACCTCACGTTCATCTCCTCCCCTGCCAGGTCTTTGAAAGCACTAATGTAAAAAAAACATGGGGGAAAGAGAGAGAAGCAAAGTTGGGGTTTGCACCAGTTGCTTGGGCACCATCAGCGCTCAGATGTTCTATGTGATGGGACCCAAGGGGTGGTGACAGGATCAAGGTCATAACCCATCAACAACACGGGGAACAGGCAAATCTTACACATTCAGTGAGAGTGAAAATGGTATATTAGTCTGTGAGTTTCCACGAAGACTTTATTCTGGCTTCTAGGTTTCTGGAAGTTTCCTAGAGGTTTTCCTTGACCAGAATAGATTTTTATTGAAATAAAGGCACAGAGTTTCATGGAATATACACAACAGATTTCAGAAGTTGGCTTTTTTTTTTGAGTCGAAATCTCACTCTGTCGCCCAGACTGGAGTACAGTGGCACGCTCCTGGCCACCGCAGCCTCAACCTGCTGGGCTCCGGCCATCCTTCCGCCTCAGCCTTCCAAATAACTGGAACTACAGGCATGCCCTACCACACCCAGCTAATTTTTTTGATTTATTGTAGAGATGAGGTCTCGCCAAATTGCCCAGGTGGGACTCGAACGCGCAGCCTCAGGCATTTCAATCACCTCGGCCTCCCAAAACGTGGGATTACAGACGGAGCCACCCAGCCTGGCCTTTTTTTTTTTTTTTTTAAAAATGAAGTCTATTTGGGACAGGAGATAGCTAGAAAAAGGCTAAGCAGACAGACAGTCGGGTCCTCTGATAACAATGTAGTGAACTCCCTGCCAGACCTCTCAGGCTCAGCATTGGTAAACAAGCTCCCTGCAAGTCTCTCAAGCTAGAGCTTAGGCACTCACTGCTGGGATCAAAAAGCAACCAATCAGTTCTCCATTAGGTCCCTACCTCCTGCCGATTGGTCTTTAATACTGACTAATCAGAACAGCTACAGCTCCTACCTACCTACCTCCTGCCGATTGGTCTTTAATACTGACTCATTAGAACAGCTACAGCTCATAGCTAGTGCTAGCCAATGGCCTTGGATTTAGGGCTATATAAGCACCAGGTTTTTGGTCCCAGATGGGCAACCCCTTTGGGTCCCCTCCCACTGTGGGAGCTTTTCTGTCCTCCATAAATCCTACTTTCTCACATTCTGGAATCCATGTCCCTCATTCTTCCTAGGCATGAGACAAGAACCTTGACCCCGAAGAGCTGTAACCTGAAGAGCTACAGAAGATCGTGGGAGCAGAAAAGCTGTGCACCTTAGGGGTTGACTTGCCAGCCGACAGAGCCACCTGAGCCAGGAGAGCTGCAGGAAGAAGGAGAGACTCTGAAGCTGAGACACCCAGGGAGCTAGGCTTGCCATCCCACTGAACTAGCAACACTCTCAGGGCTTGGTTTGCCAGCCCCGTTAGAGCTGACACTTCTGGGGCTAGGCTTACCAGCCCCTTGATGACCCTCTCTGGGGCTTGGTTGGCTGACCCACTGAGCTGACACTCTTGAAGCCCAGGCTGACCTGAAAAATCTGCATCATGTTGTGAAAATTTTATTTTAATTAAAAAAAAGTCAAGTGGTAATTATTTCAAAATGAAATGAACAAAACATAAACTCTCACTATAAAGACCGTCAGTTAAACTGTCTTCATGACGTGAATTAGTGAAGTACGAATTTGTGAATGTCCAGTTCATACAGAGCTATACAAAATAAAAGATTTCATGCTGACTTGTAAGAGTTGGTGATCAAATGTGCAAGACATAATAAACACTTATACTCACACTCATAATCTCATTAGAAATATTAAAACAAACAAACAAAAAAACAAGGGCCAGTTAAGTGGCTCACTCCTGTAATCCCAGAGCTTTGGAAGGTCGAATCAGGAGGATTGAGACACTGGGTTCATTAAAAAATTTCTTTTTTGTGGAACCAAGGTCTCACTATGTTGCCCAGGCTGACCTCAAACTCCTGGGAAACACAGTGAGTCCTTGTCTCTACAAAAAAAGTTTAAAAACTAACCCAGTGTGGTGTTGTGTGTCTGTAGTCCTAGCTACTTAGGAGGCTGAGGCAGGAGGATCACTTGAGCCCAAGAGTTCAGGCTACAGTGAGCTATGATCATACTGCTGCACTTCAACCTAGGCAACATAAGAAGACTATATATGTGTGTGTGTGTGTGTGTGTGTGTGTGTGTGTGTGTGTGTGTGTGTGTGTGTACACACACACATCCGAAAAAAGTATACACGTTTGCTAACATTATACTTAAAATATATATGAAAACAAAAGAGCAAAATGCATTTCAGTGGGGGTAGCCATGGAACCAAGGCCTTCAGGCTGGAAGTGGCATCAGGTGCGAAAGTCAGGGAGGAAGAGCAAGCGGTGTCATCTGGTTGATCTTGTCCCCATGTGAAAGGCATTCAGCTAGACTAGACAGAAGTGGAAGAAAAGCTGGGCATGCGGACTCACGTCTGTAATCTCAGCACTTTGGGAGGTTGAAGCAGGAGGACTACTTGAGTCCAGGAGTTCAAGATTAGCCTAGGCAACATAGTGAGACCTCATCTCTACAAAAAAACTTAAAAATCAGCTGGACGTGGTGGCATGCCCCTGAAGTCCTAGATAGTGGGAGGCTGAGGCAGAAATTTCGCCTAAACCCAGGAGGTTGAGGCTTCAGTGAGCCATAACTGTGCCACTGTACCCTAGCCTGGGTGACAGAGTGAGACTCTGACTCAAAAAAAAAAAAGAAAAGAAAGAAAGGGAAGAAGACACAACCATACCTTGGAAAAAACGCATAATGGAATGTAAGAAATTAGCCACAATTTCAGGAAAAGCAATGTGCTAAGAAGCCTAAAGGTAAAAACTCCTATGTGACTTAGAGTGTTAGAAAACCTTCAGAGAGGAGGTGATCTTTAAGCTAGCTTTTGAATAGCAGGCAATTCCTAACAAGTAGAAGAGAAGTCGGAATGTGCAGTCCAGGTAGAAAGAAACAGAGAAAGGCACAAAGGAGAAAAGCTGCCGGGTGTCCACCAAGGACTGACCCACGTGGGACGTGGGAACTGAGACCTGGAGATGGAGAAGAAAAGCTAAGGAGGTGAGCTTCCATGCAGGGGTCTGGACTTGAGCTTGCTGGAACTGAAAACCAGGAAGTTTGAGAGGTGGGGAGGGGAGTGGCGTGGTTAAATCAACATTCATCCAGCAAATGTCACGCTTGTATTTCTTCGGTTCTGTGCTCCATAGGAAACATAGAGCTGAATTGATCATGCATCCTTGAGTTTAAAGACTTCTGAGGAAAGAAAATGGCTCTACACAGGCAGAAAACCATCAGTATTTCAAGCGGGGTGTGTAGAAAGCACCATGGACATTTGGAAGAGGAAGGTTGACCCTAGACACCAATTTATAAGAGGTCACAAAATATAGATTTGAGTATTGTCTGTAAATGGGGTTGCACATACATGTTTGAACACATTAGAAAAGTTAGTTTAGAAGTAAGCATTGCAAACTTTGCCTTGATTTTTATAACTGTTTGGCATTTCTTCAGGGTTAATTCACACATAGAACTGACCAGCAGAAAGACCTTTCTTTTGGGAAGGCTTCATGAAGTGGAAGGCATTTGGAGGGGAACTTGAGTAGTGTGTCACACTTGGATTTATGAGGATGGGGGCAGAGGTGGGGAGAGCAGACCAGGCAGAAGAACCAGAAAGCCCCAGGAGTGACCAGCTTCTGCCCACCCACACTTGGGTCACCTAGAGCTGGGCACAGCCGCAGCATGTTAGAGTCATACCAAGGAAATAAGGACACATGTCAGAGAGAATGAGATACTTGGCTTCAAATCCTCCCACCTTCCCTTTAGAACGTTGGACATTGAATAAGTGACTGTTTCTTCATCTATGAAATGGGGGTAGTGACATTACTCAGAGTGTATAGTTATTAGGCAGATTAAATGAGATAACCATTCACAAAGGCCCTGGACGGTGACTGGCCCTGAGGAAGTGACCACACAAACAGTGTGTACTCCTGTTTCATCCATCTTCTTCATTTTATCATCAGCCTCTCTTTTTGTTGGAAAGCCCAGCGAAGCATAACCCGCCTCAGTCTTGAGCTCTGAGTGTTGGAAGAATGCGACTGCAGTGGAAACCCCACGTGGGTCCCACACGTGTGTGGTGTAGGATGGCGGAGTGGTGAGGATTAAGCATAGCATTACTAAGACAATGCTCCCAACAATGGAGCTAATTATAATAAATACTGGAGGACTAAGAGAACCAAATCTACTAAAAATTTTGTTTGGGCCAAACAAAAGGAACAAACACCTAATTAGCGAGCTAGTTTTCTTACTCTTATTGTTTGATGATCACACAAACCAATAACAATGATGCATATCATTCAAACTGTCCCAGAATGGCCTATTACATTTTATTTGATTATCGAAGATTAAATCCAGTTTATGTATGATCACCTTTCATGATTCCTCAAATATGCAGTCAGATCATCTGCCTGGACCTATGAAATGGAAAGGAACATTGCTCAGAACCCAAATGTCATTCTCTTCCTGAGGGTAAGAATAGCATTTGGGTTTGGGGGAAAAAAATTATGGCTAAAAATACTATTTTCCAAGGATTATATTCTAATTGTAAAACAATTCAAATACAGAAGACATTTAAGTCATAAATCTGTTAGGTCTTTTAAAAAATTTCAAGTGCAGAAGTTATTAAGTCTTAAGTTTGCATCTCCTCCACCTGCCTCCCCCGCCCCCCAGCCATGCCTCAGAGGTACTTAGTGTTAATTTTCTTTTCCGTTGTATCATTGATGTCATTTTCAGGCATATCATTGAAGTCCTTCCTCTGAACCAGTAGAGCTCAAAGTGGGATCTGTAGACCAGGAGCATCAGCATCATCTGGGAACTTTTTAGAAAAGAAAATTCTCTGTCACTCCCAGACCTGCTGAATTAGAAACCCTGGGGGTTGGGCCCAGTGACCTGGGTATTATTCCCAGGCTCTCAGGTCCTGGTGCACGCGGAAGCCTGCATTTCAATTATATTGAGTTAAACACTACACACAGAAGCAAACACATGCATATCTAAACATAAAAATACTGTCATCATGCCAAAATGACTGTTCTGCAACCTGTTGTTGTTTTTCCTGAACTTTTATCTTGGACTAGAGTTTTAAGAAACGAAAGAGATGATCCAAAACTGTTGAGTGGAGAGCATTATATGATGTGACAAGAAACGGGATGTTAAGTGAAGCTAGAAATTAATGAAAACCTTTTAAAATTACAAAATCATTTTGAGCTATTTCTGACAGATAAAATAATACATATGTATATAGGTATAAGAAGGAAATTATAGCTTCTGTGTCTTGACTTAAGAGAGAGGACATTACCAGTCCAATCACTCAGCCTCCCTCATCACTCCCTCCCCACCTCTTGAGCCCAGGGATCAGGATGGCAAAATAGTTCTGAGGTTGAGAAAAGCCTCCTTCCACCTCTCCCAACAAGAAAATGTTAGTTGATGGGAGGATCAACTAAAAACCAGTCTAGACAACACAACTGGAATGTCCTGTATGCTGTGGGAGGGAGTAGAGTGACACAAAGGGAGCTTCCAAAGAGTCGAGGAGACCTGAGCCTGCTCCAAATCAGAAGCCAATGAGCCTGGGCCAGGGGATGGTCTTTCCTCAGTGCATGGAGGAGCAGACATCCTTATGTTCAGACAAGAGGAGTCTCTCCTTGGACCTGCAAGGCAGGAAAGACTGAGATGAGAAATCTGTAGTTTGCTGAAGTCTTAAGGATGCCCAAGTTGTCCCTTTGTAATGTGTACACATGGACATAGAGTATGGAATGATGCACATTGGAGACTCAGAAGGGTGGGAGGGTGGGAAGGAGGTGAAGGATGATAAATTACTTAATGGGTACAATGCACATTATTCCAGGGGGTTGGTTGCACTGAAAGCCCAGATTTCACCAGGACACAATATATCCTTGTTACAAAACTGCAATTGTGTCCTCTACATCTATAAAAATAAAAAATAAAGAAAACAGCACCTCAGCCTCAACAGCTTGTCTATGGACCTGAGTTCCATTACACATTCTTTGTTGCTTGGTGTTACTTTCTGTCTGGTTCACTCTAATGTGTTTAAAACTTGCCCCAAACTCAGATAAAACAAAGGCACTTGTGCGAGTGGAGATTGTTTCAGCTGACGATGATAGCCACATTCTGGAGGAAATCTCACTGGTTTACCTCCACCCTGCTTATTATTATGACCAAATAGTACCACTGCCAAGGAGTTTCACAGAATCTATGAGATCTGTATAAGTAGAGAACAACAATTTTAGAGGGTTTTCAAGTAAAATGCTTTCCTCTGCCAGTGCAGAATCTGACTTTGTTCTTTGAGTGTTTAGAACAATATATCCAAATGGTTAAAAGTCAAACCATCTATTCTTCTAAATATACTGTACTGAAAATATCAGCTCTATCTGTTTATTTTGGGAACTATATTCTTCACTCACTATTATTTCCTTTCAACTCCTGAAGTACATGCTATATAATTTTCTAGTTTCTAGAAAATGGGTAAGGAGAATAGAGGGGGAGATGGTAGTTAAATTTCACTCCACATAGGATGAACTCACGTAATCTATATATTCTAAATCTGCCCTCAAACAAATACATATATTTATTTTAAATAATTCTATGTGAGATCACTCATTATTCAGTCATAGACATATGAAAAAAAAATGTTCATTCTCACTAATCATCAGGGAAATGCAAATGAAAACCACATTGAGATACTACCTAACTCCAGTAATAATGGCCACCATTAATAAAACAAAAAACTACAGTTGCTGGCGAGGATGCGGAGAAAAGGGAACGCTTCTACACTGTTAGTGGGAATGCAAACCAGTTCAACATCTCTGGAAAACAGAGTGGCGATTCCTAAAAGAACTAGAAATTGGCCTTCCACATGACCTAGCAATCCTCTTTCTGGGAATATACCTGGATGAAGTTAATTCACCCTGCAAAAAAGATATCTGCATATGTATGTTTATTGAAGCACCATTCACAATAGCAAAAACATGGAACCAACCGTGCTGCCCATCGAAACTGGACTGGATTAAAAAAATGTGGTACATATACATGATGGGATATTATACAGCTATAAAGAAGAACAAAATTATGGACTTTGCAGCAACTTGGATGGATTTAGAGTCTATCATACCCAGTGATCTATCACAGAAACTGAGAACTGAGTACCACATGCTCTCACTCATAATCAGACTCTGAATATTTTCCATAATACAATAAAAAAGGGATTGGCAGTAGCAGGACACTACCAGGAGGGAGAGAGGGGGAAGCACATAACCCCAATAAGAGTACCTAATCTCAAACCAGGTGAAGTGGGGACCAAAGGGAGGCCCAAACTTTACCTGTATGATGATCACTTGTATACCTAAATCTGAATTGTATGCCACATCTTTAAAATAAAAAAGATATTGCTCACTAAAATAATCATCTTGATTTTCCAAAGATTTTGTTGTCTATATTAAGGTTGATTTTAGAATATGACCATTTCTCGAGATTACACACAACTACATAGAAGCAGGGCTGAGGTGAGCGGGATCAGATTTCATTACGGGCCCTTGGGGGGCTGGAGAAGACAGGCTAAACAGATGCTATTTCAATTTGGGCTGGCTGGCTGAAATTCCTAAATAACCTCCCTAACATATCTGAGGATTAAATGAAATTTTATATGTCTATGTATACACACAGCATGTGTCATACAAGAGACACTACTTAGCAACTTATGACCAGTGGCTCCACATTGACTAGAAAAGGGAAGTGCACAGGAAGGCGGTAGAACAGCCATGGGACAGAGCAGAAAGTGAGTGTTTGAGAAAGCTAGCTGCTAGAGAGATTTTCCTGGGAGAACCCCATCATTTGTCACACCTCTGCTCAGCGCTGACTTTCTCTTTTGGCCCCTTGGCAGCTCCACCAAGCTAGGGAAAAAAATCCTGCCAGCCTGGCCTCCGTCAGCTCAGCCCTGCCTGTGTGTCACTACCAAGACGCCTATGATATCATCATCATACTACTATCACCATCACCACCATCACCGCCACGACCATCATCACCATCGTCATCATCACCATCATCACCATCATCACCATCATCACATCATCAGCAGCATCATCATCATCCTCATCCCTATCACCACCACCACCAGTTATCATCATCATCACCACCATCATCACCACTGTCACCATCATCACCATCATCACTACCATCATCATCATCACTGTCATCATGGTCATTAAATCACCGTCATCATCACCACCACCACCATCATCACCATCATCATCATCACCATCATCACCATCATCATCACCATCACCATCCTCATCCTCACTATCATTAAATCACCACAATCATGATTGCCACCATCACCACCACCACCACCACCATCAATTATCATCATCATCACCACCATCATCACCACTGTCACCATCATCACCATCATCACTACCATCATCATCATCACTGTCATCACGGTCATTAAATCACCGTCATCATCACCACCACCACCATCATCACCATCATCATCACCATCACCATCCTCATCCTCACTATCATTAAATCACCACAATCGTGATTGCCACCATCACCACCACCACCATCAATTATCACCATCATCACTACCATCATCATCACTATCATCATCACCACCATCATCATCATCATCATCACTGTCATCACGGTCATTAAATCACCGTCATCATCACCACCACCGCCATCATCATGATCACCATCACCACCACCATCACCACCATCATCATCACCATCACCATCCTCATCCTCGCTATCATTAAATCACCATAGTCACCATTGCCACCATCATCACCACCACCGTCCTCATCACTCTCACCACCACCACCGTCATCACCATCATCATCACCTCATCACATCATCATCACCACCACCATCACCACCATCATCATCACCATCACCATCCTCATCCTCGCTATCATTAAATCACCATAGTCACCATTGCCACCATCATCACCACCACCGTCCTCATCACTCTCACCACCACCACCATCATCACCATCATCATCACCTCATCACATCATCATCGTCATCACCGTCATCATCACCAACACCATCATCATTATCAACACCATCAGCATCATCACTATCATCACTGTCATTAACTCACCATCATCATCATCGCCACCTGACCATCATACCTTCCTGACCCTCCCTCTATATTGTTTCCATTCCTGGAACTTTCACAATCGCTTTCCTCAATCCTATGTGCATGTCTGTCACCTCTCCTGAGTAACCAGCTCTTTGACAGATGGATACTATTCTCATTTACCATGTATTCCCACCCTTAGAAGTGTTTGCACCACTGAGTAAATGCTGTGTAAGTCCTTGGCAAGCTGTCGGATTTTTACTGGCTTTGGGCATTTTTGTTGAACATTATAGAGTAACAATTGTAGACGGTTCCATCTACAATGACAATTAGAAAGTCACATTGATGGCATCACAGCAGGGACCCTTAATAGGTGAACCAGTAATCAAAACTAATATCCGTGGTCAAAGTGATGACACAGATATTGCTCTGGAAACCTCCATTTGGGGTGGTTTACATGAAATTTTAATGTTGCTTTTTGGTGGATTTTACAAAGGTCAAAAATGTTTACTTAGGTATTCGTATTCTCCTGCAAGATATTATGAATCTTTAATATTATAAATGCATTCAATCAAATAGTATTTCACATACTAAGACTGGAGCAATGTGATACATCTCACTGTAAAATCTCAGTGACTTCAGCAATAATTGTGTTCCATTAAAAGAATGTGCATTCTGGAGCACTCATTTGGGATGGGAAGAAATAGGTTCTGCAGGCCACTCACTGCCATATGAACATGGTCTGCTTCCCAAATAAGCGCATGGTTAACAGGGGAGAGAGAAGGGAGCTCTGAAAAGGGTTAAATCCCTGGACCACTGCACACTCACTACACTTGCAGACACCTGCATCTGGATGTGGATGTGAGGGGATTTGAAGCCACCTGACTGTCATTGGGGCAGAGGGTTGTGTTTTGAACACAGATGTCCTTTCTCCTTTGCAGTATTGCATATTAATTCTACTGCTGTCTGCTTCATCTCCTTGCTAATTTTTTAGGCAGCATATGTCCTCTGGGCAATCCCTTCCAACTACAAAATTCCACCATCAGAATATGACAATGTTCTTGAAAGAACACCCACAAAGACACACACATACTTTCAGTAACGGCAATTTTCTGCCTAGTTCACAGGTGAATAGACGGCAATGGTGGGGTAAAATGATTTTTCCCACATCCACATCAAGTTGTTATATCTCTCTTGGATTCTTTTCAAAGTGTTTTCTTATATATCTTTGAATCAAATTTATTTTATTGCATCTTTGTATACCACTTGTTTTGTGTTGGGCACTATCCCAAATGCTTTAAAAAGATTAACTCATTTAATTTCAGAACATCCTATGAAGTAGTTCCTATCATTATCCCTACTTGCAGAAGAGAACACTGGGGCTACATGGAGCCATTCTTTGGACCCTGCCCAGGGCTGGGAAGGGCAGATGTGGGGTTGAAGCACAGGCAGCCTGCTCTCTTAGAACCCACCTGTCCAAGGCCCACCTATTTAGGACCCACCTGTCCGGGACCCATATGTCTAGGATCCAACTGCCCAAGACCCATCTGCCCAGGACATACCTGCCCAGGGCCCATCTGTCCAGAACCCATCTGCCTAGGACCCACCTATTTAGATCCCACCTATCTAAGACCCACCTGCCCAAGATCAACCTGTCCAGACCCCATTTGCCTGGGACCCATGTGCCCAAGACCTGCCAGCCAAGAGCCCACCTGTCCAGGCCTCATCTCTCCAGAACCCATCTTCCCAGGCCCTCATCCAACACACAGAGTCCTTTCCTCATCAAATGTCCCTGATGTCCACCTCCTTGAATGTATGTCTCAGAACTGCTGTGCTGCCCTGTGAGTCTGGAAGAGTCACACCAAGGGTCAACACCCCCTTTCCCTCAGTGTGAGCTCCAAAGAGCCAGCACTCTCACTGGACTCCCCAGCACCGAATCTAGACGCTGCCCTGATGTGGGTCTTCCAGGAACACCAACAGCAGCCCAGAGTCATCGCTGGACATCTTCCGAGCTGGGGACAGGTGACACTCAAGACAAGCTGCCTGCCGCAGAAGCGGATCCCTGCCCTTCTGCATATAACTTTTTGAAGGTAGAGATGTTAAGAAGACATCCCCAAAGGTGATTATCACCTCCCCAGGGACTCACAGTCTAGCAGAGGAGCCTTCCAAACCCTCAACAGTTGGCCTTCCTGAGACAGCGCAAGACAAGCTTGGAGATGCAGAGAGAGGGCATTCCAGGCCCACTCTGATCACAGGAAGTCAAAGAAGTCTTCCTAGAAGAGGTGAGGTTTGAACGTGTCCCAGCAAGCAGGTAGGCATTTGAGTGAACACAGAAGTAGGCCATCAGAGTCCCCCTCAAACAGATGCTCTGTCCCCTAGCTTCAAAGTGTAGACTGTTGACAGACTCTAGGTGGAAACTCTCCAGAAACTATCCTTTCTGATGGGAAGTGCCTCACTCGGGCCTATGTGTTCCCTAGACACAGCCCTCATCCAGTGACTGGCCAGTGTACGGGTGGGAAGCTGGCTTCTCCCCTCAGCTGCAGCCACTGTGAGGGCTCCTAGCTTCAGTGCTCCCTGTGGGATTGGCAGAGATCCATATCATAACTATTCCTCAGTTTACCTTCTTCTTTTGCCCAAGGCAGTTCCTGCAATTCGTATAAGTATGACTCCTGAGAGCACTGGCCTCTGAGCCCCTGCGTGCAAGTTCTCATCGCATGGGGGATGGCTTTCCCACCATCTCCACCTCCTTCCTTGGGCTGAGCCACTTAGAAGCACCAAGCCATAACCAGGTACAGTGGCTCGTGCCTGCAGCCCCAGCACTTAAGAAGGCCCAGGTGAGACAATTGCTTAAGCCAAAGCAACATAGTGAGACCTAATTTCTTTTAAAAAAGAAAAATTAGCCAGGTGTGATGGCACCCCACAGGGAAGGCTGAGGTGGGAAGGTTGCCTGAGCCCAGGAGGTCAAGGCTATAGTGAGCAAGCACTCCAGAGTGAGACTCTGATTCAAAAAAAAAAGCAGCCTCCTCTTGGTAAGTCAGGGATCTGAACAGGCTTAAACTTTAGGGCTGTTGTAAGCATTCAATGAGTACATGCATGTCAAGTCCTCAGCTCCGTGCCTGTTGCATGGTGAGTCTTCAAGAAATGGTAGCCATGAGCTTGACGATAATCCTTGTAGAAAGCATGGAAAACTCAGGATACAGAAGGTCTAAGTCACACCTGGATCACTGCCTGGAAAATAAACACTTCCCAAATCTCAGGAGGGTGTGCATGCACATGTAGACAAATACACACCTGCCTTAGAGAAATAAACTCTATCATAGAGTATACTGCATGATACCCCCACACATCCACTCATCTAACCTCTGTTTCTGCTTTAATTTTCTCCCAAATTGGTCATTTGCGATGCCATTTGCCACTTCTTAGCAGCACTCACATAGGGTGCAGAAGTGGAGCTGGGCTGGTGGCAGTCCTTGAGTGGCTTGGATGGGCTGCAACACTGTGGTGGGGTGCACAGGGCGTTGGTTCTACAGCTGGAAGAATTTGGATGTAACTGTTGACCGAGAGAAGAATGTA
Organism: Carlito syrichta; assembly: GCF_000164805.1. Lineage (NCBI taxonomy): Eukaryota > Metazoa > Chordata > Mammalia > Primates > Tarsiidae > Carlito > Carlito syrichta. Next base: position 41,122 of record NW_007251418.1, on the reverse strand, counting down.
AAGCTGATGGGTGGAGGATAACGAGAAGAACACGCTTTGTGAACCAAGCAGAGGCTGGCCTTCTCAGCAGAGAGGGACCCTTCTTTCTCCAAAACCAGAAAGAAAGGGAAGAAGATTCAGGGTAGATCAGAGGAGAATAAGTGGTCCTATTCAGTGATGTGGCCAGAATCTCACATGTAGAGATGCTCGTGGGCAGGGGGGGAAGAACAAGGTGAGGACAGCCCAGAAACTTCTGTTGAGATGAGGGAGATTCCATTAGAAATGAAAAAAAACAAAAGCAAAAGGTGACCAAGGTCGTTTGGACCCGACTGCAATTGGCTTGGGTTTGTAGTCTATGCCGTGGGCACCGTTGTGTGACTTGCGCATAGCTCTCCATAGTCTGGATATAGGTATGTTGTTGACTCGGGGTGGGTGGGAGGACCCAGGAGCAAGACAGGTGAATGGGAAGCAAGAGGAGGTAGGAGTAGGCTACTCTGCCCATTTGCTATTTTCCTTAGTAACCATCTAAATGAACTCTCTTCTCCAACCCAAAGCAGGGAGTAGCAGAAACTTCTCCAACCTAAACGGAAATGCATCAGGAGCCCCTGCTGTGGGTCCCAGCAAGAGCCCCCTCTCTGCACAGCTCACAGATATACTCATCTTCGTGTTGGGTCCTTATCCACCCTGGGCAGCAGATGGGACAGTTCTATGTCCACTTGATCACGCAGACGATGGAGGAGGCAGACAGCAGAAGGGACTTCCAGGAGGACACAGAGCCTGAGGACACAGAGCCAGCCGTCAGCGCGTTGGTTCCCACAATGCCTAGTGACTTTGAGAACAGCCGCTCTTGCTAGGTCTCCAGTGAAACTGGAAACCATTTGCATCTGCAAGTACTTTACTTATTCCATTTGAAAGGCATGCACATTTTTAAAAAGGACACTGTTTTTAGCTCCTGCTTCCCTGACTCATCTTGCATAATTCGACTTTACAGGACAGGGCTCCCTCCACAAGGATGGTCCTTACCCTGAGAGTCCTGACCAAATGTTGCTGTATATATATGCTTTTTCAAAAAAGAAAAATGATGAAATATCTAGAAAAGTGTTGAAATAGTAAAAAAGGCAAAACACAAAATTTCTAATATTATATGGCAAGCAGAGAAAGAAAACGGAAAAATTAAATGTTAATGTGTTTATATGACATGACTGGATTTTGGACACATTTTAGCTATCAATTTTTAAAAAATATCAGGGCTTTTATTTTCTTTTAATGACAAACTTGTGATCTGAATAAAGCTACAAAAAAACGAGTGATTCTCCATCTCAAGTGAGTCAATGTCACATTCTTAAGTCACAGTTTCGTTAGATGTACAGCTAGGTTATGTGGAGGAGGTCTTCCACTCGTCCAGAGCTAATTTCTTATTTTTTGAATGTGTATGAAATTTACAGAACAAATAAAACAAAGAGATAGACATGAGTTGTTTCATAAATTTATATATGTATATATATTCACTTGCATGCATATATATATATACATATATCTGTATGTGTTTGTATAATATATACACATATGTATATAAAATACGTATAAACACATATGTACCAAATTAGAAAACCAGAATTTGCATCGCTTATCCCGTTCTATTATAAGAAACACCGAGCCGGGCTTGGTGGCTCAGCCTGTAATCCCGCGCCTTGGGAGGCTGAGGTGAGTGGATTGCCTGAGCCTGTGGGTTCGAGACCCGCCTGGGCAATTTGGTGAGACCTCATCTCTACAATAAATCAAAAAAATTAGCTGGGCGGTAGCGTGCGCCTGTAGTTCCGGCTACTTGGAAGGAGGTGGAAGGATCACCGGAGCCCAGCAGGTCGTGGCTGCGGCAGCCGGGAGCAGCCACTGCACTCCAGTCTGGGCGACAGAGTGAAACTCCAACTCAAAAAAAAAAAAGAAAAAGAAAAAGAAAAAGAGACACCGACCAACAGTCATTACTGAAAAAAACCGCCAAATCGGTGGATGGATTCCATCAAGGGCAGATCTCGTTTTTTGGCATTCTAGAATGTGTCCCTTGTACCTGGGCGAGACTGCAGGGTGCAGAGGGGTTGGAGTGCTAAGGCAGGAGGACTTTACCAGGAGGTGTGAGTTTTCTGGGTTTCAAGGACACTCAAGTTGGGATGACAGGATTTCCTGTGGCGTAGAGTCTAGTATTGAATTTGACCCCCAGGCCCTCCTGGGGTCCCTGACTCCTCACTGCTCTTTCTCTCTGGAAAGTTCTTTCCTCCACCACTGCCTCATTCTGGAGTTGTCCCTCACTATGGACACTTGAGAGATGTCTCTAACTGACCCATCTCTCGCGAGAATGGGGGCTGCCTGCCCAGACCCCAGCACCGGGGTATACCACTACCAGTTCACCCTAAAGAAGTGCCCATCTCCACCACAGAAGCTCCCCCCTTCCCCAGCTTCTGCGACGTCTTCATCCATTCCACGCTGGCGTGGAAATCAAAGACGATCAGGGTAAAAATCCTAGCGGCCTTCACAGTAGCCATAGGGTGGAAACAACCCAAGTGCTGGCGAATGGATACGTAAAATGTGGTTTATCTATTTCCATAATGGGAATATTTTTCACCCATGAAAAGGAATGAAGTACTGACATGCTACAACATGGATGAATCTCGCAAACATTATACAGAGTGTAAGAAGCCCAGCACAAAATAGCCTATGTTGTTATGACTTTGCTTACCTGAAATGTCCAGAATAGGTCAATCCAAAAAGGCAGAAAGCAGATCTGTGGTCGCCAGAGTCTGGAGGAAGGGGGAATGAGGAGTGACAGCTTGTGGGTCCAAAAGGGTTTTGCTTTTAGCTGATGAAAGTGTTTGGACACTAGATAGAGGTGATGGCTGCATAACATTGCAAATGCACTAAATGCCGTTGAATTGTACACTTTCAAATGGTTAATTTTCACTTTGGGAGGTCGAGACAAGAGGATTGCCTGAGTCAAGGGGTTCCAGACCAGCCTGGGCAACTTGGTGAGGCCTGTCTCTACAGTAAATCAAAAAAAAATTAACTGGGCATGGTGGCATGTGCCTGTAGTTCCAGCTACTTGGAAGACTTAGGCGGAAGAATCACCTGAACCCAGCAGGTTGAGGCTGTGGTGGTGGTAAAAATGCCACTGTGCTCCAGCCTAAGTGACAGAGTGAGACTCCAATTCAAAAAAAAAAAAGAAAAAAGGTTAATTTTAATCATAAATTTTATAACTGTTCCCATAATACTATACATTTAGGTTATTTACAAGTTTTTCAAGCATCTTGGGCATAAGTTTTTATTTGTATCTCAAATTATTTATTTGGGATATGTTACTACACAGGGAATTACTGAGTCAAAGATTGTGAATAGTGACTTTGAAAGTTTTTTAGTTTTGTTGAAAAAAGGATATTCTTCTATGATAAAAAGAATAAACAATTCAAAAGAATTAAAAATGGTTAATTTTATGTTATGCAGGCTTTATCTCAGTTTTAAAAAACAGAACAAAAATGTAGATTTAAGCTTCAGAGAGATTTAAGGGTTGGAGGGTAAGGATTTAAAATTCAAAGGGGATTGATTCAGGCCCTAAGATTCCTAAATATATTTCTATTGTCATTGTTTTACTAGTGACCTCTATGCGCTACCTTGGTGCCCAATCAAAGTGAACTACTTTGTTTTATGAGAAAAAGCATTCTAAGCTTCAAATAACTGATTTGTAAACAATCCTTTGGAATATAACCATTTCTTTTTTAATTGTTGGAAACTACTTGTAATTAAGTCTCTATAGTTCATCTTTGGCTCTTGCCCTGAATTAATCAATAAAAATACATCATAGTGGTAATCTTTGGGGAAGTGAAATTCAATTTAATCCATTTTTTCTATTTGTTAGCTCCTCTGGTAATTGGTTTGATGGGGAAGAAGTTTGAAGTTATTGGTTAAATAGAGGTTTTTGGATTATCTGTGAATTTCAATTATCCATGCTTCACCTGGCCCCAATTAGCACTAATAATCGAGTTAACTGAATAGAAGTCATTTCCCATCATATCAGTTTTACCATAGGCTTATTAATTGTTTCACTAATGGGCCCCCCCCAAGGGCAAAGTCCCTTTTTCCACTAGGATCTCACACCCCGTACCACAATTTGTCAAACTAACGCTGTTTAACAGCACCAAGTTAGCTGTGTTGTTAAAAGTATGAAACAAATGCTCTTAATAACAAAACTTCTGAAGCCAAGAAATGAAACCAGACATTTCTCACGTGTGCTTGGTCGTCTTTGCATTTATAGCCAGAAGGTATTACAAAGCATTTCTAAAGTATAGTTAGAAGTCTTAATCATTGCTTTCAAGTGATTTGTATTTTCAATTTCGATTGAAGTTGTCACTGTCTTAATTTATCCTGATTTAAAATAGGACAGCTTTTTAAAGCGCCTGTTAATTTTAGCAATCTACCCATTTTCTGATGTGTTATTTTATGTTTACTAACCGCCATCGACATGCCTTTTAAAGTTCTAATTTCTCATCTTGGACACACTTGTATTTATATTAAATGCAATAAATATCTCCCATTGCAAGAGCCCAGTTTTGACCTTCTTTGATCTCTGAGTCCCAACATCCCTTAACTTGACATATAAATTAGCCCAGCCCCTCCCGGGAGGCCGGGAGAGGAGGGTAGTGTTTCCTGGCGCCTGGCCCCTTTCTGAATCTCCTGCATCATGTTTTTCCATTGCCATGGAGATGCAGTTATGTACACAGAGTGCACCAAACCCAGCGAATGGGAAACATCCCGGCCGAGATAGAATTACTAACTAAACAAATGCTATTGGTATCAGGGTGCCAGGGAGGGGTACCCAAGTTCTCCTTTTCTCTCCACAATCAGATTACAGGTAAAAGTGCAAACAGCTAGATGAAAGCTGACACGGTGGTGCTTTTAAAGACACAGCAGACATATTACTCTCAGGAAAACACAGCGTCTGGTGCAGATCCAGTCGACATGTCAGCCGTCCTAAGTGGAGATGTGGGTGGTTTAGTGCTCCTTTTGTGAAGATACTTGCTGTCCTAAGCCTCAGATCACGGGGTCTTCCTGCTAAATAACGAAAACAGCAGAGCAAACAACTGAGAGACCAACACCAGCAAGTACTCAGTGCAAAGCCTTGGCTTCCTCTCGATCACACTCTCCATGTTGTCATGTGTGGGGTGAATAATAATTGGTCTTTCACTCACGCTATAAGACAGCTACTAGCTGGGGCAATCTCTCTCAAGGATTCATACATTAATTAATATACAATTCTTTCTTTATGGCTTCTAAAATAAGAAAACTGCCTACACAACCATCTGAGTATCAGATGAATAGGTTTTGCTAAGTTTTGCTTTTCTCAGTGTCATTGACATCTTTTTTTTTCTTTTTAATGGTTTTTTTTATTTTGGTTAAAGAACCACTGATAAATTAGAAAACACAAATATTTGATCAAGAAGCAAATGGAAATTTTCATTTAAAGAAAATGATCTTTTTGCTTTTTAGATATGCAACATACAAAGATTTTCTAAATGCAAGAATCATATGGTAAATCTAAGGGATTAACTATTTATGTTGTTACTTTGGTAAATACATCGGAAGCCAATGTATGAACTATGACAATAATTATGAGACTGAATCTATTGTCCCTGCCTGATTTTTGTGACATGTCTCAGTCATTTTTTTTGCAGAACATCACTGAATTCTGTCGTGTGTGTGGATTGACATGCTTGTTTCAACTTTTTGATTCTATTTGATTTAAGGTTTGAAAACCCCAAAGCTGTCTCCAACAACCTCTCAGCAGCAGAACACTGGTATAATTGTTTCAAATGCCTCAGATCAAGTATTTCAATGACTTTAAAAAATTATACTAATTTGCCAGTTAGTCTTGATGATCACTGAATATGTTTTATATGTATTCAATACAGTTATAGATAGTGGAGATTTTTTTTTAAAATAGCACTTCTCATCCCTGAAGATTGTTTTCCACCCCTATTTTTTACTTAAGTTTAATAGAGCTAAAGTGTTTTTAACTTCTCTTAGAAGTTGTTTCTAGGTAACAAATATCACGGTTAAGAAAATGCCAAAAAAAATTTTTAAAAAATTAAAAAAAGGAAGGAGGGGGGGAAGAAAATGCCAATATCACTGTAATTTTCCTTTTCTAAATTTAGCATATTTAGTTCACTCTTTCAAGTCAATCTTTCCTCCTCAGTAGGATGAAGTGAGAAATTTTTTCCTTATCATGATCCTTAACCCAGATTTCGAACGTGGGTATTGAAAGAAGTGGCCTTTAAAATCTATGAGCCTTGGCTGGGCTTCTCACACCTTTCATCCCAGCACTTTGGAAGGCTAAGGTGAGAGAACTGAGCCCAGGAGTTCAAGACCATCCTAGGCAACACAAGGAGACCTCATCTGTACAAAATAATAATAATAATTATTATTATTATTATAAATTAACCCAGCGTGGCAGCACATTCCTGTTATCCCAGTTACTCTAGAGGCTGAGGCAGAAGGATCACCTGAGCCCAGGAGGCCCAGGCTGCAGTGAGTCATCGTGCCCCAGCACTCTAGCCTGGGCAACAAAGTGGGACCCTGACTAAAAAATAAAAAATAAAAATAAAAATATGAACCTCCTCTAGAGCATTTAAGGTTTTTGATGGTGCAAAATCAGCACCTTGGAGAATGATTTAGAAAAGAAAGGAGACTTCCCTAGATGTGACTCTGTGTGGTCTTGATAACAATCATCATATTAGTGTGGGTGGCATCAGTTGGGGACTTCAGGGAGTAGTTAGATGCAAGCGAATTGCTGAGTCACTGATATTTGACACATATTCATCTAGACAATGTGACACAGTTGAAACACCTGTTTCTGAGCAACCTGGTAGACTAGGCAAATCCCTTGCTCCTTTTGATTTCTTGTGTAGTATTACAGAAAATCAGAATATCAATTAAGAAAATAGAGGCAGCACAACCCTGCCAGTGTTTGGTATCATGAGTGTTACGAAATAATTATTTGCATCATTGTAAGTAACATAAATTTTTAAATGATCTCGGTTGAATTTCTGTGGACCGTTTTGTTCAGAAAGCACCTCCTGGGTATGGCTCCTGGGTCCTGGTGTCCCGGGAATGGCCACTTTGCTTGCTTTCAAAACAAATGAAAAAGGAAGTGTCCAGGAGCACGCAGACCTCCCCACGCAGCAGCCCAGGAGCAGCCAGCTGCTGCTGGGCCCTAGGAAAGTTCCTACTTAGATCATAAGCAGCTCTGTGCTTGGCAGGGCAGCTGATTCAGCACGAAGGGCAGTGGTCGCAGCCATGCCAGGAAGCTTGGCCTTTCAAGCACCCCAGGACTCCCCAGACCTCCCTCAGGTGACCCTGCCGTGCGCTCCCTGTACCATTGACAAACACGAGTGCAACTTCAGCTGAATGTTCATTAAAAGGAGAGTTTACAGCCTTTGTTAAAAAATTCCCCAGGATATTTACTGGTTAAAATCAAGGAAGTCGTTTGAAAATCCATGTGTATGTCATCATGTTAACATCTGCATGGTGATAAGTTTCAGGCTGACATTTCTCCTGCCGAATGAAGTCTTTTTCTTTCTTTACACAAAATTATTTTTCTTTTTCAAATGACCTCCTTCTGCCATTATGGTGGGTCTTAGGGGTTTTTTTTTTTTTGGCCTAGGATCCCAAGAGCATTGATATTATAAGCCACATGCAAGAGGCCACATCATAAATAAAATACAGAAATCCTTGCTCATTTGACAGAGATCACTTTAAAATTATATCTCATAATCTTCTATTGCTCTTCTTAAATACCATGTTCATTTAAAACCTGCTTCTGTAAAACCTCTGCCCGCCATCCATCTAAGTGCACTGAAAAGAGAGTCTGTAAGGTTAATTTATTTGTGGCTTAAGTTTCTCAAAGGTTATCAACAATATATTGCTTCAGATTGTTAGAAATCAGTGGTACCCTTTTAAATTGGCATTGTTATTGAAATAACAAAAGAAATCCCCTGGGAGTCATTTAGAAGCAGTTTGTTATGACCAAAGTTCCCAAGTAGTTTAATTGTACTTTTCTTGCTAGCCTGTATGCTATGATATAAAGAGTGCCCCCCTTCCCCTAAAAATGTTGCTGGTTGCAAATGCGTCATGTTGGTGACATGGCATGCCTGTTGTGATCGCCTGGGTCACTGCAAATGTGAAGTGTGTTCATGCTACACAGGCAGCCTGTGAAAGCCCGGGCAAGGGCCGTTGTTCTCAGATTGCATGTGTCTGGTAAGCCCATGTTACTGAGGCCAAAGACTAATTTTAAATGATATGGCAATTAAAAATAAAGTCTTGTGAAGCAATCTTATATTCTGTAATCAATAAATCAACCAAAATAACGCTAAAACCTACCAAAATGGCAGGAAGGAGGTTATTTGAAAATGAGAAATGCTTTAAAAAAAAAAAAGAGAAAGAAAAGTAAAGAAAGAAAGAAAGGGACTTTATTTAGCAAGAGAAATGTCAGTCCTGAAGCGTACCACCATGTAGATACCTCTTGCAAAATAAACGACCTACCTTGTGGCACAGACAATAGAACACAGCTCTTTTTAACATTGTAGTTCAAAATGCTTTTTCCAGTTACAAAAATATATGATGGTTTTTAACCGTATAATTTGGTATATATAATAGCCTCTAAACCAGCTGCCATGAGTGAAAACTATCATATAATTTTTAAGATCTACTGACAAAGAGCGTTATTAAGTCCTTAAAGAAGGCAGGCAACTATGCTGTGGTTTTCAGAGAAAAGCACCTTTCTTGGTTTTAGTTTGAATAAGAAGATGATCTTACTAGAACATAGAAGCCCTAGCTTTCCCTTTCCTCCTCATTTAAGTGGAAAAGACATGAGAGGAAAGAAAATTTTCAGAATGCTTGGTTGTCCAGTTTTTTATTTTTAGGCTGAGGTTCAGGTCTTACAGTTTTTAAAGTTAATCATTAACTTATTTGAAATCTTGATGGCAGTTCAGGGAAAATGCAAATCCTCTACTTTTCCAAGTATTTTTCCTTGCAATTTTCTATTTTACCCCCAAAGTGTCAAAGCATCTTTCTACCCTGATCCCTGTTGGTTGAGGTAGAAACTCAACCTGCACTTATTTCAACAGAGAATTTGAGTTAAATAAGATGAGGAAAGGAAAAGTTGAATACTCTTAGACTGAATACTTAATTTGCACATTAAAAGCTGATCATTAATCCTATATTTTAACTCTACAAGTGTCAGGAGCTATTATTTCCCAGGGAGTCTGACGATTCTAGGGCTAAACTGGACTGTGTTCTGTTACAAAGCCCATGAATGAACATAAGAATAGTTGCTGCACCAAACCCAAAGACCATTAAATAATACTTTAAGAATCAATTTGTTATTGCATTATCACTAAGGGTAGGAATCCAAGAACAAACGGTAACCGAAGAAGAATCAAAACTGGAAGAGAATGTTATTAAAATCCACTTACAAGTATAAGTGTAGTATCTATAAATATATGCACATATGTACACACACATTATGGTGTGCAATGTTATTTAAGTGAAATACAAAGGAAGAATAGGCTTCATGTGGCCAAAGGGCCACTGATTTGTTTTTTTCAATGTTTGAGAAAAACTCAGAAACAGAGATCAAGTTAAGCTGTCTAAAACACAGCTGATCAAATGTTGTTTTCAAGTCATGCTCACATACATCAATATGACCAGCAACAGTTTACCTAATTCTGAGAAATCGGCAAATCAAATAAATGAAAACTCTGTCTTTGAATCAACCTGCAGTTTCTAACAAGACTGCCTACTGAGTATTATGCGCCTGTTCATTAAGCTTTTAAAGCTGAGATTCACTAATGCCACTTGAAAAGGGTGGGTAACTTGCGATCCAAATAAGGGACAATGCTGTTCTTAAGCTTATTAAGTTTAAGTTTTATACAAATAGCTATTTTAAATGATTTGTTCAAAAATGATTTGTTCACTGCTTTTAAAATGATCTTCATATGCTGTAACAAAAAAAGAAAAATAAAAAGAAAGCTGAACCAGTGGAAAGAAATTAGGTAGCTGTTGATTTTGTTTTGAAATGGTATATTTGAATGACTTTCTCTAATCTTAACATGACTTATTTAATTTAATTTATGTATTTATTTATTTGAGTTGGAGTCTCATTCTGTCACCCAGGCTGGAGCACAGTGGCAGAGTCACGGCTCACACAGCCTCAACCTCCTGGGCTGGGGCAATCCTCCTGCTTCCATCTCCCAAATAGCAGGGACTACTGGGACATGCCATCATGCCTGGCTAATTTTTTTTTTTTTTTTGGTAAGATTAGGTCTCACCATCTTGAACTCTTGGCTTAAAGCGATCCTCCTGCCTTGGCCTCCCGAAACACTGGGATTACAGGCGTGAGCCACTGTGCCCGGGCAACATGAGTTTTAAAATGTGGTAAGTCTTAAATAAAGTTGTCAACAAACTAATGAAAGTATAGATAGATGCAACTTGTCAGCCTGAAAACATGAGAGAACACTGTAGCACATTTTCTCCCAAATTTTATGTGCTTTTAAATTTCCACAGAATTTGGAGACCCTTCTACAAGAAAGGCTGAGGCAAATGTGCTAATTATTTGCTTAAGCTAAAGCTACATTCATTGTGTTACAGTAGAGGGTTCACAATTATTATGCAGAGTTGGTTGCAAAGGTAAAGTATCACAAGGCTCCAGATCATTTTAGAAGCAGAAAATGGAACCTATCTCCTCCTTTGCCTTGCAGAAGGAAGGAGGGGCGGCAGTGGACACCATTCCCCTGCAGGGAGAACTCATTCTTCATCTCGTGCTTAGAGCTGCTTTGAAACTAATGGGAACACCGAACGCTCTTTCAAACCCCTCTCCCACTTCCATCCCAGGGCGCAGTGTTTCGCTGGAGACCATTAAGAGGGCTGCTTTGCTCTATTGCAAACTGAGAGTATCATTTTAAATTTTGTCAATAAAATGAGCAATTGTTGTAACCCCCCCCCCAACGCCATTTTACTACATCTTAGCTGGTTTATCTTATAAACACAAGAATAGAGAAGCTGAGTTCTTCGGATGGTACAAACACGTTTTGTGCTCTGAGCCCAAATTCTTTCACCCATTTAAAAAATGTTATTGATTTTTAAAATCTTTTCTCCAAACTACAACCAGAGACATTTAAATAGGAAAACAAAAAAAGGCTCAGCTCGAAGGTTGCCGATTGTGAGCCCTGAGAGAGGAGAGAGCTGTTCTCAACAGCCCTCTGAGGGGGTGTGAGCTCTGGGGGAATTCGCCCACAGCAGAAGGCCAGCAGGCCAGGGTGGTGGGTGGACCTGTAAGAGGATCCCCTCTTTGTGGGCACAGAGATTCTGATCAGCAGAAAAAACCAGCACCAGGAACAATGCACCAAGGCGTAGACGGAGGATATCTATCTCTATGTGTGGAGGACAGAATTTCGGTTTTTTGAAAGCAACAAAAATAAAGCACGAGGCTAAATCATGCACATCTACGGCTCCAGGCCCAGGCAGCAGTTATTAACTGGAGTGTGTTTATGCAGTCCTGCCAACGCTTTTTTTTTTTTTTTTTTAAATATTGAGAATTTTTTTTTTGCAGAGAAAATGTAGTTCTAGTTAACATTTCCAGAAAACTAAATATATATCAACTCCCCAAACCCTTGGCACATCTGCTTATCTGAAACTCAATCCTGTTGTTGTAAGGTTTTGTATAACTCATTTCCTGTCTTTATGGTTACACAACAGGATATTTAAATAACAAAGACAATGAAGACGCCAGGCAAGTAAGTGGTGCTTCTAATACAACATATGCATTTCTTGTTCCCTAATCTCATTTTTATAGGTTTGAGTTGCAGAAATTAGCAAACACCCTTATAGCCCTGTTGATTGCCCCTAACTTCACACTGTAACAGGCAAAAGAACTGGTGTTTATCTTGGGTCCCCTCACACTGCAAGGGGCAGTTTGTCTCCCAGAATAAAAGACACTTGTGGCTCCATAGCTCAGGGTGTTCTGAGGTCTCCCATGACCTCCAGATCAGGTTCCACTCATAAAAGCAACTGGAGGCACATGTGGGTAAATGTTTGATTCCCCACCACTACCACCCAAAATCTACCACTATACTTTAAATCTTCAACTATATTTTTATTTACTTCTTAAAACATATGATGTTTGTTTCAAGCTCATAGAAATAAAATGCCACTACCTCCAATGTACACACTAAAAGTAATGTATTTAAAGAAAACATTTTCTTCACTGAATGGGGATGCTCTGATAAATCATAGTTTCCTGGTGTGGAAATCTAAAATTAAAAAGTCTTCATTGACTCATTACTTCCTTCAAAGAAAAATTACTGATTGCATAGTATGACTTATTTACCACAGCTTTTGTCTTGTTCTTAGTCCAGACTCAGTCGGTTTTTCTCATACAACTGTAGGATTCAGTATTTTTCTATTTCCCTTTTATTGGGAAAGATGTCCTAGAGGACCCCTCTCTACCTCAGTGTCTATGGAAACTAACTTAGCACATGCACATACATTATAATGTGCCGAGGACCATATTCATTTTGAAAACCAAGATCACGTTTAAACAGAGAACTTCACTCTGTATAGAAGAATCCCAACTTTAAAAACACCAAGGGATGGCAAATATCTCCACACATCACTGGAGAATGACAAATGTCTTACATCTGTATTTATAGATTTAACAGACTTGTATTTCTATTGAGTTATCACATTTTCACTTATGCAATAAAGGGGTTTTTGATTTTCAAAGGTTTTTCCAAATACAAAATTAAATATACTTGTTATGAATGAATTGAGACGCATACAAGGATAAAAGAAAAACATGAATCACCTATCAGATAAGACAGCCACAATTTAGATATTGTTGTATATTTTATTTTATTTTATTTTTTGAGTTGGAGTCTCACTCTGTCACCCAGACTGGAGTACAGTGGCCGCTCCGGGCCACCGCAGCCTCGACCTGCTGGGCTCCGGCGATCCTTCCACCTCAGCCTTCCAGGTAACTGGAACTAGGCGCGCGCTACCACGCCTGGCTAATTTTTTTTGATTTATTGTAGAGATGAGGTCTCGCCAAGTTACCCAGGCTGGTCTCGAACCCGCGGGCTCAGGCAATTCACTCACCTCAGCTTCCCAAAGGCGCGGGATTACAGGCTGAGCCACCGAGCCCGGCTTGTTGTATATTTTAAAAATAAGCACATACAATATATTTTGTTTTTATAATTATTCCCATATTTACATATGAATACACAAATCCACTTATAATCTGCATCATAGAATTCTTATGTGGGGGGATTTATTTAGTTCTGGTCGCTAATTTTTCAGATAAGCTATCTAAAGCACAGAGAAGTTAGATGACTTACAAAAAAAATCACACAGTAAATGGCAAAATCAGGGCAAGAAGCCATTCCTTCCATCCCTCTACTCCTGGGTACCTAGGAAGATACATTTTCTTTCAGACCATTCAGTCTTTCTGCATATGTATATAATTTAAAAATACTGTTGGTAATAGCCCTGTTATTTTAAGAAAATCTCAGTTTAATTAACATACAGTTCACATGCCATACAATTCACCTGTTTAAAGTGTACAATTCAATGGCTTTTATCATATACGTAGTGCTGTTCAACCATCATCAACTCTACCCAGTATCAACACATTGTCATAATTCTCAAAAGAAATCCTATATTCACAGAAATTACTCTCATTTTCACCCCAGGTTCCTCAACCCTCAACCACTAATTTACTTTCTGCCCCCATGGATTTGCCTGTTCTGGACACTTCATATTAATGGAATTGTACATGTGTAACCTTGTGTGTCTGGCTTCTTTCACTAAGCGTGCTTTTTTCAGATGTTCATCCCTGCTGTCACATGTCAGGGCTTCATTTTTTTGTTTTTTTATGTTTGAATAGTGTTCCATTGTAAGTATACATAAACCACCTGTTATTATCCATTTATCAGTGGATGGACATGTTAGTTGTTTCCACTTCTTGGCTACTGTGAATAATTCTGCCATAAACATCTATGTACAAGTTTTTGTATGAAAATGAGTTCTGAGCCGGGCTCGGTGGCTCAGCCTGTAATCCTGCGCCTTTGGAAGGCTGAGATGAGTGGATTGCCTGAGCCTGCGGGTTTGAGTCCCGCCTGGGCAACTTGGCGAGACCTCGTCTCTACAATAAATAAAAAATTAGCCAGGCATGGTAGTGCATGCCTGTAATTCCAGCTACTGGAAAGGCTGAGGCGGAAGGATCGCCGGAGCCCAGTAGATCGAGGTTGTGGTGGCCGGGAGCGGCCACTGTCCTCCAGTCTGGGTGACAGAGTGAGACTCCAACTCAAAAAAAAAAAAAGAGAAAATGAGTTCTGACAGGTTTGTGAACTCATCTTAGAAAAAGTGCTACACATCTCGTTGCTGAATATCACTACAGTCACCTTTGAAGTACTCCCTATGCACCAGCACCAGGGCCTAGTCCACCTGTCAAAGCAATTTTGGAACTCTTATTCTTAAATGGCCATCAGCGCTGTCATCATATTGTTACCCTTGGTGTCTTAAATGTCATCAAAATGTCTCCCTTTCAATATTTCCTTTATCTTTGGGTAAAGAAAAAAGTCACTGGGATTAGGTAAGTAGGGACGGTGTTCCAATACTGTTATATTTTTACTGGCTAAAAACTCCTTCACAGACAGTGCTGTGTGAGCTGGTGCCTTGCCATGATGCAAGAGCTTCTTTGGGACAATTTTTGCACATGTCTTTCTCATGCCAAGATTTTCAGTTAAGATTTTCCTAACCATTTCTCTGTCAATGTTTATTTGGTCTGCTATGCTTCTCACAGTCATCTAATGATTTTGACGCACAATTTGACAAATTTTTGCAATGTTTTCATCAGTTTGGCTTGTTATGGGCCGTCCTGATCTCTTCATCAGTGATGCTTTCTTCTCAGAAAAACATTTAATCCATTTGTACACTGATTTTTTTCCCATGGTATTATCCTCATAAACTTGGACTAACATGTCCCTGATTTCACTTCCACTCTTGCCAAGTTTAAAGGGAGTGTGTAATTTGTTCGTTGCTCTAATTCAAGCTCTGATATTCTTGTGACTGCACACAAAAACATACAACAACAATAATGAATGCCATTCAGCAAGATACCACAACTCATCGACACGAACATAGCTGTGAGACACTGATATACCAAGGTTATGAAACCTTACTGGGTTGTTTGTACAGTGTTGCCAATGTAAGTGTGTGGTGGCAAGTTCATGAACTTAATTGTCAGACCCGATAATATGTTTTCATTTATGCTAGGTATACTAAGGAGTGAAATTGCTGGGTTATCTTGTAACTCCATGTTTGACTTTTTGGGGAACTGTCAGACTGTATTCCAAAGTGGCTGCATCATTTTACATTCCCATCAGCAGTGTATGAGGTTTCCAATTTTACCACCTCCTTGCTAACACTTGTCATTATCTGCCTTTTGATTCTGCCAGCCTAGTGGGTATAAAGTAGTGACTCACTGTGGTTTAATTTGTATTTCCCTAACAGTAAGTGCTGTTGAGCACCTATAATGTGCTTTTTGACCATTTGCATAGCTCCTTTAGAAAATATCTAGCCAGACCCTTTGCCCGTTTTTTAAATAGGTTATTTGTCTTTAAATTATTGAGTTGCAGCCAGGAATGGTGGCTCATACCTGTACTCTCAGCACCTTGGGAGACAGAGGCAAGAGAACTGTCTGAGCCCAAGGGTTTGAGACCAGACTGGGTAACTTGGTAAGACCTTGTCTCTACAATAAATCAAAAAAAGTCAGGCATGGTGATGCACACCTGTGGTTCCAGTTAGAAGGTTGAGGTGGAAGGATCGCTTGAGCCTAGCAGGGTGAGGTTGCAGTGGCCATGAATGCACTCTAGCCTGGGAGACAGAGTGAGACTCCGACTCAAAAAAATAAAATAAAATAAAAATAAATAAATTATTGAACTGTAAGCATTCTTTATATATATCTGCTATGGTTTGAATGTACCCACTTCAAATTCAGGTGTTGCCAACGTGAGTATTAAGCGGTGGGAACTTTAGAAGGCGATTAAGCCTTGAGGGCTTTTCCCTCATGATTGTGGTTAGGTGCCCTCATAAAGGAGTTTGAAGAAGGGAGTTTGTTGCTTTTGTCCTTCCACCTTCTGCCATATGAGGACATAGTGCTTATTCCCCCTCCAGAGGATGCAATGTTCAAGGTGCCATCTTGGAAACAACGATTTGTGTTTGATCAGACATCAAACCTGCTGGTGTATTGATCTAGAACTTCCCAGCCTCTAGAACTGTCAGAAATAAATGTCTGTTGTTTATAAGCTACCCAATTGATGATATTTTGTTAAAGCAGCACAAACAGATGAAGAAAAATACCAGATATAGGTCCATTATCAGACATGTGATGTGCAAGTGTTTTCTTCCATTTTGTGAGTTCTCTTCACTTTCTTGATGAGATCCTTTAAAGCACAAAAGTTTTTCATTTTGTACTTTAAAATGTCTCTAGTTTCTTTTGTACTTTTGATGCCTTATCTAAGAAGGCTTTGCCTCACCCAAGTTCATAACAATTTACTCCTGATTTTCTTTTAAGAGTTTCACCTCTTACATTTAGGACTAAGAGTCATCTTGAATAAAGTTTGGGTGTGCTGTGAGGTAAGAGTCCAACTTCATCCTTTTGCATGTACATATCCAAATGTCCCACCATTATTTGTTAATATGAAGCATGACTTTTAGGTGATTCTAATAAAATCTTTAAAGAAGAGAATGTGAACCTGAAACAGGAGAAATTCAATATGTCGTACATTGTATTTATACTCCTTGTAATGAGTTTGCAAAAACAATGTCAAAAACTTTGCACTAAGCTGGGCTCAGTGGTTCAGCCTGTAATCCCGTGCCTTTGGGAGGCTGAGGTGAGTGGATTGCCTGAGCCCACAGGTTCGAGACCCACCTGGGCAGCGAGACCTCATCTCTACAATAAATCCAAAAATGAGCCTGGCGTGGTAGCGCATGCCTGTAATTCTGGCTACTTGGAAGGCTGAGGCGGAAGGATCGCCGGAGCCCAGCAGGTCGAGGCTGCAGTGGCCGGGAGCGGCCACTGCACTCCAGTCCGGGTGACAGAGTGAGACTCCAACTCAAAAACAAACAAACAAACAAACAAAAAAACTTTGCACTAAATATTTTGGTCTCAATCTTAGCTTTTCTAGAACCCAATCTATGCCACTTGTGATCCATGGATCCTAACAGAATCCATGTAGTTTAAGTAAAGTGATGTTGGATTTCTTCTGGCTTTCCATTTTTTTAATCTTTCCTTTCTATATTGTGTCCTTTAAGAAAACTGTGTCTCATTCTTTCCAATTCTTGTCAACAACCTCAAAAAGTGTTCACTGCTAATCAAGATTCGAACTGACACTCATGGTGTATTTGCATCTCAGTGAATTACTTGGGAAAACTGGACACCAACAAGCACTGAAATGAATGCTGGTGATGAGCTGGACTTAAAGCATCCCAGTAGGGGCACAGTGAGAGAGTGGACCCAGGCCCTATAGATTGATGAGATTAGCAATTCCTTATGCAGAAAAAAGGTCAGTATTATTAAAAATCCTCATGTGTGCTTTAAATAGTCAAGCTAATGTAGACTTGAAACGTACATTTCAAAGCTGTTTCCATTATTAATCAATCACATTGGAACTGATTATGTCCTCACAATGTTAGATGCTAGCAGGAGTGCTTATGTTCTCCTGTGTCCTTGTTCCCACCCTGAATGGAAGTATTTTTCTAGGTTAGTAAAATATTGTCTACAGATGTTTATTTCATTGAAACAAGGAAAAACTGAACTGAAATACTCTACAGCAGGGGTGTCCAACCTTTTGGTTTCCCTGGGCTGCATCAAGTAATAAGGAATTGTCTTGTCCACAAATAAATTATATAACATAGCTATGTATATACATAATAAGACTTCCTTTTTGATTTTTTTAATTATAAAATTCAGAAAATTGAAACAATATAAAACTAGTAGGAAACTTGACCTTGTTTTTGGAAAACTAATCTATCAACGTCTGGTTCAATGGAAGTAGTCACAATTCTAGTGAGTTTGCAAGGTGCTCATCAGAAATGTTTGTTCCAATTTTGCTCATGTTTTTCTTAATCGAAAATAGCTGCTCACAAATATATATGCTGCCAAAAAGCGATGTCATGAGTAAGGTGTGGTTGTTAACTTCAAAAATGGAGCTATGCATGGAGTCACGAAGAAAAGAAATGCTAAAAAATGCATTATGTGAAAAGATTTTGTTGGGCCACATTACTAGCTGTTCTGGGCTGCATGTGGCCCATGGGCCATGGGTTGGATTTGCCCGCTCTACAGTGTATTATGGTACATCCATACAGTTGAATACTATGTGTCAGTGTATTTTTATATGGCACAACATCATGGCCTGTGTTTAAAATGAAAAAGAGAGTGGCAAAGCAAACTGTCACAAGATCCTTTTCGTATGTTTATATAGATATGTCTTTTTTCATGTTTGTAGTAAAAGATCTGTAGTTACTAGGGGCTATTCTTTTTTTTTTTTGAGTTGGAGTCTCACTCTGTTGCCCAGGCTGGAGTGCAACAGCATGCTCACGGCCACCCCAGTGTCAACCTGCTGGGCTCCTGCGATCCTTCTGCCTCAGCCTTCCAAGTAGCTGGAACAACAGGTACACGCTACCATGCCCAGTTAATTTTTTATTTATTTTAGAGACAAGATCTCGTCAAGTTGCCCAGGTTGGTCTTGAACCCACGGGCTCAGGCAATCCACTCACCTCAGCCTCCCAAAATGCTGGGATTATAGATTGAGTCACCGAGCCCGGCCACTAGGGGCTATTCTCAGGCATTGGGGTTAGGATGAAGGAGGGCTGGGGAGACATTCTCTTTTTGTTTTACATGTACAGGCAAGCCTTGTTTCATTGCACTTCACTTTACTATGCTTCACAGATACTTTGGTTGGTGACAACCCAGCATGTGCTCACTTCATGTCTCGGTGGCACATTTCAGTAATTTTCACAACATTTCAAATGTTTTCATTACTTTTATATCTGTTATAGTGATCTGTGATCAGTGATCTTTGTTGTTACTATTTTAGGATGCCACAAAGATGACAAATTTAATTGATAAATATTGTGTATGTTCTGACTGTTCTACTGACTGGTCATTCCCTGTCTCTCTCCCTCACCTTGGACCTCCCTATTATAGGATAAACAACAATATTGAAATTAGGCTCATTAAACACCCTATGATGGTCTCTAAGTGTTCAAATGAGAGAAAGAGTCGCCAGTCTCTCACTGTATCTCAAAAGCTAGAATTGATTGAGCTTAGTGAGAAAAACATGCCGAAAGATGAGAAAGGCCAAAAGTTGGGTCTCTGGTGCCAAATGGTTAGGCAAGTTGTGAATACAAAGGAAAAACTCTCGAAGGAAATTAAAAGTGCAAGTCCAGTGAACATATGAATGATAAGAAAGAGAAACAGCATTATTGCTGATATGCAGAAAGTCTGAATGGTCTGGATAGAAGATCACACCAGCCACAACATTCCCTTAGGACAAAGCCTAATCCAGAGCAAGGCCCTAACTCTTTTCAGTTCTATGAAAGTCGAGAGAAGTTGAATAAGAAAAGTTTGAAGCTTGAAGAGGTTGGCCCATGAGGTTCAAGAAAAGAAGCCATCTCCATAGGATAAAAGTGCAGGGGAAGCAGCAAGTGCTGATGGAGAAGCTGCAGCAAGTTCTCCAGAAGATATAGCTGAGATCACTGATAAAAGTGGCCACACTATCAATAGATTTTCAGGGTAGATGAAAAAACCTTCTATTGGAAGAGGATGCTATCTGGCTAGAGAGCAACAGTCAATGCCTGGCTTCAAAACTTCAAATGACAGACCAACACTCCTGTTAGGGACTAATGTAGCCGGTGACTTTAAGTTGAAGTCATAGCTCATGGACCATTCCAAAAAATCCTAGTGCCCTTGAAAATTGTGCTAAATCTACTCTGCCTGTAGCTTTTTAAATGGAACAACAAAACCTGGATGACAGCGTATCTGTTGACTGCCTGGCTTACTGAATAGTTTAAGCCCTCTACTCAAATATTTTTCAGACAATATTTCAAGATATTACTGCTCACTGATGATGTACCTGGTCACCCAAGAGCTCTGATGGAGATGTACAAGGAGATGAATGTTGCTTTCATGTCTGCTAACACAAACTGTATTTAGCCCATGGATCAAGCAGTAATTTCAACCTTTGAGTCTTGTTATTTAAGAAATACATTTTGTAAGGCTATTATTGCCGTAGATGGTAATATGTATGATGGATCTGGGCTAGTAAATTGAAAACCTTCTGGAAAGAATTCACCATTCTAGATGCCATTAAGAACATCCATGATTCATGGGAGGAAATCAAAATATCAACATTAGCAAGAGTTTGGAAGAAGTTGATTCCAGCCTCAGGGATGACTTTGAGGGGTTTAAGACTTCAAAGGAGGAAATAATTGCCCATATGGTAGAAACAGCAAGAGATGTAGAATTAGAAGTGGAGCCTGAAAATGTGACTGGATTGTTACAATCTCAGGATAAAACTTGGATGCATGAGGAGCTGCTTCTTACAGAAGAGCAAAGAAAGTGGTTTCTTGAGATAGAAACTACTTCTGGTGAAGATGCTGCAAACATTGTTGAAATGAAAACAAAGGTTTTAAAATATTCCATAAACTTTGCTGAGAAAGCAGTGGCAGGGTTTGAGAGAATGACTCCGATTTTGAAAAAAGTTCTACAGTGGTAAAATGCTATCAAACAGCATCAC
Source organism: Carlito syrichta (assembly GCF_000164805.1). Lineage (NCBI taxonomy): Eukaryota > Metazoa > Chordata > Mammalia > Primates > Tarsiidae > Carlito > Carlito syrichta. The sequence continues at coordinate 20,249 of NW_007251418.1, read as the reverse complement.
ATGCTGCAGAGAACTCTTCCATGAACGGAAGAGTCAGTGTGGCAAACTGCATCGTTGTCTTATTTTAAGAAATCCTCACAGTCACCCGACCTTCAGTAACCACCACCCTGGTCAGTTGGCAGCCACCGACGTCGAGGCAAGACCATTCACCCGCAAGAAGATTATGACTTGCCAACAGCTCAGATGATTGTTAGCATTTTTAAGAAATAAAGTATTTTTAAAATTAAGATATGTACAATTTTTTAAAGATATAATGCTCTTGCATACTTTAGACTACATTATTGTATAAACATAACTTTTACATGCACTGGGAAACCAAAAAAATTGTGTGACTCACTTTATTTTGATATTCACTTTATTGGGTGGTCTAGAACTGAGGTCTCAATATCTCTGAGGTATGCTTGTGCTTATGTATGTTTTAATTAATTAAAATGATTATATATTACTTCTGTAATTTAAAATAAATTTTAAATGACCCAACAGCATAAAACCATTTAACCTGATGCCTTTTAAAATAAAAAAAGCAGTTGGGCTTGGTGGCTCAGCCTGTAATCTCGCGCCTTTGGGAGGCTGAGGTGAGTGGATTGTCTGAGCCCGCAGGTTTAAGACCCGCCTGGGCAACTTGGCAAGACCTCATCTCTACGATAAATCAAAAATTAGCCAGGCGTGGTAGCGCATGCCTGTAGTTCTAGCTACCCGGAAGGCTGAGGCGGAAGGATCGCCGGAGCCCAGCAGGTCGAGGCTGCGGTGGCCGGGAGCGGCCACTGCACTCCAGTCTGGGTGACAGAGTGAGACTCCAACTCAAAAAATAAAATAAAATTAAATTAAATTAAAAAGTTATGTTTTTTCCTATAATTATTGGTCTATTTAAGGTCACTACTTATTCTTTAAGCCAATTTCCACTATATATATAAAATTCAGAATATATTTGTGTGTGTGTGTGTGTGTGTGTGTGTGTGTATTTTTTGTCAGAGTCTCACTCTGTTGCCCAGGCTACCCAGGCTGGAGTGCAATGGCACATTCATGGCTACTGCAGGCTCAACCTGCTAGGCTCAGACAATTGTTCTGCCTCAACTTTCCAAGTAGCTGGGACTACAGGCGAGCGCCACCTCACCTGGCTAATTTTTTGATGTATTGTAGAGGTGAGATCTCGCCGAGTTGCCCAGGCTTGTCTCAAACTCCTGGGGTCAGGCAATCCTCTCTCCTCGGTCTCCCAGAATGCTGGGATTACAGGTGTGAGCCACTATACCTGCCCTATATTTCTTAAAATAGTTTTAGAAAAATTTATTTTTTGATTTTTAAGTGTATTGTTATAAGTATATTACTCTTTTATAATTTGAAAATTTTATATCATTCATTCCTACTGGTTGACTATGTATGTTCTCTTTTGCTCTCTTGATTAGGCTTGTCAAAGTTTATCCGATAATTTACTTATTAGCTTTCCGTTTTATTGTTTCACTCAATTATTTTACTTTATTTTATTTTATTTTTGAGTTGTAGTCTCACTCTGTCGCCCAGGCTGGAGGACATTGGCACACTCGCTCACGGCCACTGCAGCCTTGACCTGCTGGGCTCAGGCGATCCTTCCACCTCAGCCTTCCAAGTAGCTGGAACTATAGGCGTGCGCCACCATGACTAAGTTTTGATTTATCGTAGAGATGAGGTCTTGCCGAGTTGCCCAGGATGGTCTCAAACTTGCGGGCTCAGGCAATCCTCTCACCATGGCCTCCCAAAGTGCTGGAATTATAGACGTGAACCACCGTGCCCGGCCTAACTCAATTATTGATTATTATTTTTATTTGTTTTATTAAATTGGGTTTGATTTTTATTAATTTCCCTCTTTGGATTTATTTCATATATTCTGTTGATAACTTCCTGTGTTGAAAACTTGGTTTGTGCATTTTATAATAAATGAATTTTTACTTAAGACTCTTTCTTTTGCATTTTGCTTTAGCAATATCCTGTATATTTTATATATTTGATATGCTGATCTTTTACTTATTTTTTCTATAATTTGTGATTCGGATTGATTTTTGTATCTTAAAATTTTTAAGTTTGCAGGTAAATAAGGTATTTTTAAGTATAAGAGATGTAAAATTTTTAAGTTACTTTTTTCTGTGAGGGATTTGTTATTTCTTTATTGTTAATTACTAGTTATTTGCCTTGTGGTGTAGAATAATACTTTATGATTTCTGCATTTTGGAATTTATCAATAGTTCCTCAAGATCTTTTTAAAAATGACTACTTTATATGTATCTGCAAGGAGGCTATATTCTCTCTTCACTGGCTATAGTATTCCATATTTTATTAGCTCAAGCAAATTAACTATTATTCAAAACTATTTTTATATCCTTACTTGGTGATTTCTGTTAGATGTGTAAGTCCATTAATATAATTGGTGATTTGTCCATTTATACTTGATATTTATTAGTGCTTGCTTTGTATGTTTTGAAGCTATGTACAAAGCAAGCACTAATAAATATCAAGTATAAGAAAATATAGCTATATAAATGACCATGACTTTAATACTGTCTTAACGTTTGTCAATATGAGCTGTCTTATTTCTTTCATCATGAATTCTATTTTGTCTGTTGTTTGTACCATTACATTTAACTAATTTTTGTTAAACATTTGCCTGGTGTTCCATCCTTTTATATTTAACCTTGTTTTGTTTTAAGGCTGTCCCTTGTGAAGAGCATGTAACTAGATTGTAAACCAAATCATCTTAGAGCCTTCTCACTTATTTACATCATTAATACCTTTTAATTTGTTCTGCGTTATGTTTCTATTTGTTCTGCTTTCTTCAAGTTTTTGTTAGTTTTTAAATACATTTTTTTCTCCTTATTTCTAGTCGTTGTTACCCATAATTTTTAAACCCAATTATTCAGTTTCTTTCTGTCAATGTTCAGTATTAACAAACTTCTCGTTTTTCCATCCAACAATAAAAATCTTTTTTTTTTTTTTTTTTTTTTTAGTTGGAGTCTCACTCTGTCGCCCAGGCTGGAGGACAGTGGTACACTCCCGGCCACCACAGCCTCGACCTGCTGGGCTCCGGCGATCCTTCTGCCTCAGCCTTCCAAATAGTTGGAACTACAGGCACGCGCTACCATGCCCGGCTAATTTTTTGATTTATTGTAGAGATGAGGTCTCGCCAAGTTGCCCAGGTCGGTCTCAAACCCGCAGGCTCAGGCAATCCACTCACCTCAGCCTCCCAAAGCACGAGATTACAGGCTGAGCCACCGAGCCCGGCTCAACAATAAAAATCTTACCATTTTTTCCCCCTTTTTCCTCTGGTTTGAGACTTTGGGGGATTATTATTCCAGACAGTTATGATTATATTTTCACAGCCGATGCCTATTTAAACGTAGTCGTGCATTTTCTTGGTTTCTTTCCCTACTCCTGCTTTTTCTATCTCTTTTCTTTTTAAATTGTATTTTTTTATTTCTAATTTTCTTTAGTCTGTGGTTCAGAAGAAGAATTCCAGGCCCTGAGGTTGGTCAAACACAACTTGGCAAGAGAAAAGTATAGGGTTTCAATCCTACATATTGAGGAGATTTTCATCCTCGAGGCTTCAGATATCGAGTGGGATCTAGTGTCTAGAGTTGGCATGCAGACAGGTCTAGGGTCTAAGACAGAAGGGCAGTTGCTAGGACAGGTCCCCACAACAGAGCAATGGCAACTTAACTTTGACTCCCAGAGTGCTCGGGATAGGCCTTTCAACAAAAGATCCAGTAAACTGAGTAGACCTCTGCTCATACTCAAGGATCCCGGCTTACCCGGGCCCTGGTCAGTGCTCCCTAAAAATTCATGGGAGTGACAGCTGCTCCAAGTGCCTGGAGTAATGACATATTTGCAGGCTGAGGTCAGTCAAGTGGTTCCCTCAGGAGGAGTAGGAAGTACTGGGTGTGGTGACCGGTGATCTTGTTACCATCTGCAGCATCATCTTCATTCTCTGAAATCATCTGTCTTTCATCTCTCTTGATACCTTGTCAACATGTTCATATCTCTCCCATCTTAAAATAAATGCATGGAAGACTTCTGCTTTCATCCTGAGACCCTTCAAAGTGTAGATCTAAGAGTCGGCTAATCCCACCATCAACTTTTTCCACTGTGGTGCTCTGGTTGTTGTTCCCACTTCTCCTTAGAAGCTATTCTCCAGTGGTCCCTGTGACAACCTTGTTGGAGAACAGAAAAGAGCCTGCAGTACACACCCTGAGTGTTCCCTTCAGGTATCTGCACCCTTGGCCATGTCTTCCTTCTTCCAATGAACATCTTACCTCCATGAATCTCCTCTGCATTTCCTGCCCTCCTCAGTCTTCTCCAGAGACAACTCAGGATTTTATCTTCAAGTTCAATATCTTACTTCTTAGTTCATTTCTCTGCTACCAAGTCTTTCTCCCCCTTGAGGACAGAGCAATCTTTAAAAACCTATCTGATTGTGCCATTCTCTTGTTCAAAACCCTTCTTTGGCTGCCAGCCATGCTTCTGGTGAAGTCTACCTCCTTGTCACAGCCCCTAGGCTCTTTGTGATCTGACCTTGGTGCTCGCTCATCTCCCCACCTGCACTGTCTCTGCCACTCATTGGGCTCATGGACTAGTGAGGGAGATTGCAAAACCGCCATCTCTGAACAGATTTAGGCTGCTTTCAAGGAAAAGAGATGGAAGTCTCTGAAATGGCTAGAACAATAAAAAATTTGAGTTCAAGATAGGGCTTTTGTTCCAACTTTGGTGGCGTCAGTGTCTCCAGAATGACTTTTTCCTTTCCATCTTTTCCCTCTGCCACCTGCCTCCCCACCTTCCCCCGAACCCAGGTTTGGAATGACCACTGGACTTCTACCCCCACATTACTGCTGCTCCAGGTGACCACCCCAGGTGGTCAAGTTGGAGAATCTTTTCCCGCCCAGATTCCATTTTTTCACAAGAAGACCCTTTGCTCTAATCCTCCCCCCACCCCACCACCAGCAATGGACACTGCAAGGTCGACACTGCTCCACTCCTTTCTCATTGCCAGAATTACACCATTTGAAGGTATCTAAACTACTCTGGCTGGGGTGGGGGTGGTACTCCATGTTGGCTTAATTGTTGAAAGGGCAACCAACAGGGTCTGCTACAAATTGTTCACCTACACATCATCATTCTCATTGAAATTTCTGTGTCCATTATATCAGGGAATTTGGAAATTACACAGACTAGAATATTGTTCAAGACCTTGTTCTACCTTGATTTCATGATACAGGAGGGTGAGACTCATGCAAGCTTAAGAAGGAAAACCCTTTATGTGGACAGGGCAAATGGAGTCTAAGAAACGTAGTATGAGGCCGGGCTCGGTGGCTCAGTCTGTAATCCCAGCACTTTGGGAGGCTGAGACAAGTGGATTGCCTGAGCCTGCGGGTTTGAGACCCATCCAGAAAACTTGGCGAGACCTCATCTCTACAATAAATAAAAAATTAGCTAGGTGCAGTAGCACGCACCTGTAGTTCCAGCTACTTGGAAGGTTGAGGTGGGAGGATCGCCTGAGCCCAGCAGGTTGAGGCTGTGGTGGCCGGGAGCACGCTGCTGCACTCCGGTCTGGGTGACCAAGTGAGACTCCAACTCAAAAAAAGAAAAAAAGAAAAAAAAAAAAAGAAAGAAAAGAAAAAGAAAGAAATGTAGTCTGAGACGCAAAATTCATAAAAATGTGTATGGATCTAAAACCAACTCTGCTTCCAGTTGACTGTGCCAAATAGAAAACAGAACAACATCATGAGTTTTAAACTTTTTTTTTTTTTTTGAGTTGGAGTCTCACTCTGTCGCCCAGACTGGAGTG
>NW_007251418.1:2003-14199 GCF_000164805.1 Carlito syrichta | reverse complement strand
AGATGAGGTCTCGCCAAGTTGCCCAGGTGGGTCTTGAACCTGCGGGCTCAGGCAATCCACTCACCTCAGCCTCCCAAAGGTGCAAGATTACAGGTTGAGCCACCGAGCCCGGCTAGTTTTGAACTTTTAAATGGAGTGAATAACTCTGAGCCATTCCCCTTTGCTGTTGTGAGCAAAATTACAATAGAATAAATGAGAAAACACTTCAAAAGAGGATATGTGTTTATTATAAAACAGACCTCCCCCCTTCTTTTTCAAATGGAATATTGTAGACACCTATTCTGACCACAGTGGGTGTGAGCAAATACAGACACACAAACACCACCACTCCATTCACTGGAAGACTAAACATTTCAAAATGAGTTACATTTCAGTTGGAACAAAAGCCCTATCTTGAACTCAAATACATTTCAAATACAACTCACTTTATTGTGTTTGGGGATTTTTTGGTCTTGTAAGTAATCATTTATCATTTATTGTCCCTACCTTTCATATCAATGGCATTCTCTCCGTGTTATCTTTGAAAATGAACCTCCTCCTACACAAAAGGGAGAAGCAGTAGTGTGGCTTTGCAACTTCACCCTAAAGTGGGCATCACATTTTGGAAATCACTTTTTGGTGCAGTCTCTTAAACATTTTCAATCATAATTTGTCTTTTACTTGGGTTTTATATTTTTTCTCAGCTCGCCATATAACCAAGTTTTTTCCAGGCCCCTGGTAGGCGGGCGGTGGGGCGGGGGAGGGGAAGGAGAGAGGCAGTGTTTGTTTTAGTCTATGCCCAGGTCACTGAGAGCAAAGAGGTACTGAAATGAATAGGATGTTTGCACCATTAACCTCCCTGTAATTTTGGACAGCAAGAAAGGGTGACATAATATTGCACAATAATGTATAATGGGGGAAGAGGAGGACATCACAAAATGAAAGTAATATTGTTACGGGTTCTTATAGAGCAGAGTTCAGTTTCTGAAGTCTTTTTGGTGTCTTCTGCAATCAAAAGAAAGTTTCATCAAAATTTTTAGTATAGGGGTATGTGTAACCACATTATTATATTTAAAAATAATACGCAATTTCCTGGCATTTAAAAGGTAAGAGTAGTTTAACAGTGATCTAGATCATACTTCAAAAATACAGCGGTTTTGTTAGACTTTTTTGTATTGCTCCAAAGAAACGTTTTCCACAAATGGAGATATTAGTAAAATCATGTTATAAGAGAAAGTTTCCTAAAGAATACAAGATCTAGAATTAAAGTTTCTTATCATTTGCCTAAAAATGTCTCCCCTGCTTCATCTGGGTGAAGCCCCAGTATAAGCTCAACTGCAAGTTTAAAAATCTGAGTTGTGGGGGAGGGTTTGGGAAGCAGAATCTTGTTTTCTCCACCCCATAAGTACAGAGTCATTGAGTTTCTGGAAATAAAAGAACACATAGAAGATTGCCCTGTTTAAGAATCCCTTTTCATTTGTACTAACGCCCTGACTGTATTGAGATATCAGAACTCAGAAGCAAGCTAGAAGGAGAAAGAAAACCCCAGTACCCTTGGCTCTATCTGTTGGGCCACTGTCACAGGGGCCAGCCCAGCACAACAGGGAGACCCAGGGTTGAGTGGCAGCCCCTCCTCTTTGAATTTCCTTGCTTTTGTAAATTTGTCAGTCCATCCATGAACTTTGTTTGAACAGAGTTTGGTACTTAGTGGATGACTGTATTGTATTGTAACATGCAGGGTAACACATCTTTTCTGTATTTATTTAAAACGAAGGCTTTCTAGAAGCCAAAGGGCTTAAGTTGTAGGAAATAAAGAAGTAAAAGGGTGTGTCCAGACGCTGCACATGTGCATGCTACCGGGACGCCTTGAAGTCCACATCCCAGAGGTTTTGCACTCCCAGGAATCCGTTGGAGGCCTCCTCTCAGAAGCGCAGACTGGTGAGCTCTGGAATTTATCAGGGTCGTAGGGGGGTGGGGGACGTGGGGGAAGCAAAGTGCTGACAAGTTCTGGACCAGGAAACCTCGGGGCTCAAGTCTGTCTATTGAAGCCGAAGCATTGCCCACAGGGGCCCAAGCTCTGGGAAAAGCCTGGGTCCTGGGGAGATAGGGACAGGTTTCAGTCCTAGTGGGAACCTCTCCATTGGGTCTTCAGTGAAAACAGTTTGTAAACATGTGCGCTCTGGGATTGGGCTCAGATTGGGCTAGGCGTGACTATATAGTATCATCAATATTCTGTGACAAGAAGCAAAAATTTAGCCGGGCTCGGTGACTCAGCCTGTAATCCCGCGCCTTTGGGAGGCTGAGGTGAGTGGATTGCCTGAGCCCGCGGGTTCGAGACCCGCATGGGAACTTGGAGAGACTCATTTCTACAATAAATCAAAATGAGTCGGGTGTGGTAGCACGCACCTGTAGTTCCAACTACTTGGAAGGCTGATGCAGAAGGATTACTGGAGCCCAGCAGGTCGAGGCTGTGGTGACCGGAAGCGGCCACTGCACTCCAGTCTGGGTGACAGAGTGAGACTCCAACTCAAAAAAAAAAAAAAAAAGAAGCAAAAATTTAAAATGCACGGGGAAAAAGGAATGGTCTAGAAATGACCTCCATTTCTAGAGTATTAATACAGTTTCAGATAACGTTTCTTATGCCTACAGAAGTTTTTAAACAATATCTCAAATTACATATAATTTTATACTATTGATTACATCAGCAACTATCTGGAGAGGGGGTGGGTACTTTTAAGAAAAGAGCTGACATCTGCCATACTAATATACAATAAAAAAAAATTTATGTGACTTTCACATTTTAATTTTTATTGTTCATAATAACTCAAAGTATAATTCCCACTTTGCAGATAAGATCACCAATATTAATTTTTATTAAAATGTAGGTTGATAGTTTTGCTCCCAAATTATAAACACTGTCAGAATTTTTTTGCATGTTTGTTGGTTACAATATGGTTGGGAATATAGTTCACTACATTCTCATCTTATGGAGAGCATAACCTTTGTAAAGGAGAGTGCTTCCCTCTTTGCTTTGGATACTAGGGAACTCAGAGGAAAATTCTGCCACTCTGACATTTCCTAGGATGACTACACATGTGTCTATGTGTACTTTTGCTAAGTCTGGTTGAGCTTAAATTTACTCATTTTTTTTCCTCAGTCTTATTTTTCCTGACCTAATTTCTCCTACTGCTTGTGCTTTTTTTTTGTATTTTATATATTATTTTAAAAAGTCAGTTTTTAACTGAGATACTAAATGAAGATGTTCTGTCTACCAGTTAGTAAGTATTCCTGCACAAATAGTAACACGTGAGGTATACAGACTCTAACACCATGCCATGGCAAGTGAAAAATGCCAGCGTGGGTGACACAGACCATGAGACTCAGAAGTTTTAGTCTACACAGGTGCAAGTGACCAATAAGTAGAATGAGACTGGATATGGTGTTTGTGACAAGTTCTTAGACTTATGGTGAGTAAACATTTATTTGGCTTTGCACGTCTATAAAATTATCTTTAAAATAGCCAAGGCTGTGGTGTTTCAGCCAGGCATAGCTCAATGCAGGGCGATGCAGTGGTTGGTGTTGTGGCCCAGGCTGCTGCTCTAAACCCCATCCCTGACACCAGCCAGCTCCAAGGGCTGGGTAGGGTTTTGGGCAATGAGCCTCTCCTTCAGCATCCGTTAAATGGGATAATAGTGGCACCTACCTCATGGATTACTGTGGTATATTAAGTGACATAAAGATGTAAGTTCTTATGAAGAGTCCCTACATACTAAGCATGTAATAAATACTGTTTTTAAAATTAGCACTTGAAGCCAGGTGTGGTGGCTCATGCCTGTAATCACAGCACTTTGGAAAGCTGAAGTGGGAGGACTGCTTGAGCCCAGCGGTTTGGGACTAGCCTGAGCAACACAGCAAGACCTTGTTTCTGCAAAAAAAAAAAAAAATAATGAAAAACTTAGCTGGGCATGGTGGTGCATGACTGAAGTCTCAGCTATTTGAGAGGCTGAAGTGAGAGGATCACCTGAGCCCAGAAGGTCGAGGCTGTGGTGAGTTGTGATCTTGCCACTGCACTGGAACCTGGGCAACAAAGTGAGTTCTCAATTCAAGAAAAAGAAAAAAAATCTAGTGTTTAGCTTAAATTAGTAAGTATGGAATAAGTGAATAAATGCACATATGGGAAAAAATTAAGACTCAAAATATTCTTTAAACGATGACTGCCTACCTGAAGTAATTTTAAATTTTCAGTCTATAACATGCTTTGGATATCTAATATCATTTTCCCTCATTTTTCTCTTGTCACTTACCATAATGCCACCATGAAAAATGAAAGTGCACAAAAGTGTGAGAATCTGTACAATTTAACCACTCAATTAGTAAGATCAAAGTATTTGTCTCTTTACAAAAACTCTACTTTGAACTCCCCCAAGTTTAACTTAATGCCATTGGTTTAATATCTATTTAGCATACTAAAACATTCCCCAGCTGCTCTAAAATTCTGGTGGCTAACACCAGTAATCCCAGCACTTTGGGAGGATGAGGTGAGAGGATCACTTGAGGCCAGGAGTTAGCAACCAGTCCAGACAATATAGCAAGGCCTTGTTTCTACAAAAAATAAAAAAATCAGGCAGGTGTGGTGGTATGTAGCAGTCCCAGTACTCAGGAGGCTGAGGTGAAAGAATTGCTTGGGCCCAGGAGGTTGAGGCTGTGGTGAGCCATGATTATGCCACTGCATTCCAGCCTGGATGACCGAGTGAGACCCCCAACTCAAAAAGTAAAAAATAAAATAAATAAAATGAACTGCCACTTCACAGCCTGGTAATGATGCCCTAGAAACCCATGCCTGGGTCCTAGTTTTGTCCCCGGGATGATAAACTCTCTTAACCAAAGGGTATGTTTCCTTAGGACCAGGAAGCTTGGGGTTACCCTAAGTGCTTGGTTACATTAATGAACCCATCTCAAGTGCTGATATGTCAACTTTTCTGTTTCTTTATATTGACATAAATTTAAATGTTCTGATTTTAAAATATGCCTTAAAATGATGTTTCCTCCTTTTTTTTGACACAGTCTGGTTATAAGTCATAAATAAGCTCTGAAAATGCCAACCAGAGAGAATTTAACTCAAATGTGGCCTTAGGTGGTTCCATAAAGTTTTGCTGGCTTCTATCTGGGAAAGAGGCGAGGTTTTCTGTCATATTTCTCTGAAGCTTATAAGGTGGGCAAAGACAAAGATAGCCAGATAAGGAAATCAATCCTTTCATAATAGAAGACAAATTTTTGAGGATTGTTTTTGGTGAAATTATGGTCTCTCCATTAATTCATTTTTCTTTCGATTTTTAAAAATTATTTAATTAACTTTTTTAGAGACAAGATCTGGCTCTGTCACCCAGGCTGGAGTGCAGTGGCACGGTCATAGCTTACTGCCAACCTCCGACTCCTGGACTCAGGCAATCCTTCCACCTCAGCCTCCCAAGTAGCTGGAACTACAAGTGTGGACCACCACTCCTGGCCAATTAAAAAAAATTGGGGAGGGGGTTAGGGGCTCACTATGCTGCCCAGGCTGGTCTCAATCTTCTGAACTCAAGTGATCCTCCTGCCTCGGTCTCTCAAAGCACTGGGATTATAGGCATGAGCCACTATACCCAGCCTCAATAATCAGTTTTTTAGAAAAGGCTTGCCTCCATTTTTAACTTTCTTTTTTATTTAAAGAGGGCAAAATTATACCTAGCTATACACTACAACATAAATAAGCCTAAGGATATTATGCTAAGTGAAATTATGCTAAGCCAATAGCAAATGGACACGTATTGTATGATTCCATTTATAAGAAGTCCCCAGAGAAGTCAGATTCATAGAAACAAAACACAGAATGGTGGATTCCAGGGGTGGGGGATGAAAAATGTTCATGTTTGATGGGGGCAGAGTTTCTGTTTGGAATGATGAAAAAGTCTTGGAGATGGATAGTGGAGATGACTGCATAACACTGTGAATGTACCTAACACCATTGAGTTGTATATGGGTAAGATGGAACCGAGTGTGGTGGATGCATCTGTTGTCCTAGCTACCCAGGAGGCTGATGCAGGAGAATTGTCTAAGTCCATGAATAGGAGGCGTTGGTGCACCATGATTGTGTCACTGCATTCCAGCCTGGGCAGAGTGAGACCCTGACACCCCCCCCCCAGAAAGATTATAGTGATAAATTTTGTATTATGTATATATTAAAAATTCACAACCCTAAAAAAATGGGGAAGATAGCATTTATTTTCTCTTGCAATTGTCTACTGAATTATTTTTTCAGCATTTGAGACTCTGCTTCTTCCAGAATTTTGATGAAGAAGTGTTCAGTGATTATGAAGTGATTGAAAACGTTTGGCTATCAAGGTTCATTAAAAAATAGGTCGCTGTAAAAAACAAAATCTCCTCCCCATCAACAAAACGTCTTGAGTCCCTAATTATGACTACATACCCCTATCCTAACCACTTCTTTCCTCGATGTTCTATTTCTACCATCCAGCCTCCTGAACATCATGTCTGATTTCCTTCTAACTGTACCTTGTATGAGAGGGGACTCCCCTCCCCAAAGAAAACAGAATTATCTTTTGTAGGGCAATTATCCCTCGTAGTAAAGCCCTGCCCCCAGCCCAGGTAAGTGTTTCAGGAACCCTTCAGCATCAGTGTACCAGCTAGCATTATTGTGAGAGGCTGCGTTGTGGAAGAAACGTCCTGACTTGTGGCAAACAGGTGACTGGTTCTTCCACCATGACCAACGCACCTGCCCACACCGTGCTGAGTGTTCAGCAGTTTTAGACCAAAAACTTTGTGACCCTCGTGCCCCACCCTCCCTGTTCACCCAATCTCACTTGGAGCGACTTTTTTTGTTGTTTCCCCAGATGAAAAGAGTTCTCAAAGGGGAACATTTTGCCAATGTCTGGAAAAGGTGAAACAAAATGGCAGAAGCATTAAAAGGCATCAACATCGACGAATTCAAACTGTTTTGGGCAGTGGAAAGAGCATCCCGATAGGTATATTATAGCAAACAGAGAGTAATTTGATGGAGTGAAGTTTAAACATGTAAGAATAAATACACCATTTTTAATAAATGAATTCCGGGTTTTTTGGGGTCACATCCCCGTATGTGTCACAGAAGCTCTCAGGTGAAGGTCTAGAAGCCTTTCTTCCCTACTCAGTTTCATTGTAAGTATACCTAGTTTACCCCACAGAGAAAGAGAGATTGCTGGTTTCCTTATTTCATTTTCAGTTCCGTGAGAGAAGTTTGCATAAACATGCACATGCGATCAGTTATGCTCAGGGAGCCTTAATGAGCTTTGGGGGCAGAGAAAGTCAATGGCTTTGCTGTTGTAAGAATGCGTGGTGTTCCTAGTTCACAACCTATCTGTTAAGTAATCAACGTGCTGTGGGATTGTAAGAAAAGGTTACAAGAAAAACAGGCGCCTCTCTTTCCTAACATGAGAAATCTTTCAAAAGAGGAATCTTTATTGAATTTGTCTTTCCTTAAATGAATTCTGCTCTGTGGCCTAGTTCCTTTTATTCCTCAAACCATTATGAGCCACATCTGTGGAATTCTGTATCAGCGATTCCAAAGCCAGCTGTTGCTGAGAGCCTTTTACTTCAGTTGAAATGAAGAACAGATTTGAGGGTCGTCTACCTGCTGTGAAGGCCTGATGGAGTTACCAAAAACTGCAAATGGTGAGAAGACATGACTGCTGTGGCTCCAACATTGTGCGTCGTTAATGCCATCTTTGTGGTTATCCAAGATATATGCACAACAAAAATCGGTAAAAGAAAAATCTATGTCACAGTAAGACTAATGTATGGGTCAGCATGAAGGGTTTCTTCCCCCCCGGGTAGAAAACAAAGACAGATTGTTCACAATGCTGATTGTGTGGGAAAGTTCTTACGATTTCTGTCATGAGGAGACATGGGTTCTCTGTATCACACATATGGGTGCATTTTGCATAGGATCTTCGGGTGATGCTTTGTTGATTATTCAAAAGTCAGGTATGACAGCCTGTTGAAGGCATCTTTAGACTTGTATACAAGAGTGAGATGAACAAACCTTCACAAGAGTGTTTCAGACAGCATGCAAGTCCCAACCATTATGAAGCCTAAATCACAGCCCATCTGACCCTAAATTACCCTGTGTATAAAAGACTCAGTAAGAGTTATCTTTGTGTAAACATAGAAGAATCTGAGCTTAGATCACATTAGAGGTCTTTCTCTCTCTCTCTCTGTATAAGAAAGGTTTATGAGAGCTGATAGTTTCCTAAATTATGATACAAGATATTCTGTTAGTTAACTTCAGATTCAAGCAGTCTGAAACCATTTTGCCAAGGACTCTATTTAAAATATAACCACAACTTTGCCATGCCATCCATGAAAATTACTATTTAAGTTCTATATTGACACACCCATGCTAGTGTGTTGTTTTTCTCTTCCTCCATATCCTAAATACAGTATATTCTCGAGGCTTTTTCTTTTAAAAAAATAGTCTTAAAAATGTTTTTTTAAAAAAATTTTATTTATTTATTTTAAGTATGTGGAGTACAATTCAGGATCAGGTATACAAATGTTCATTATACAGGCACCCTTGTTGATGAGGTGTGCTCCCCCCTCCCCTGGCAGTTTCTCACTACTGTCAATTCCTAAGAAAGGTAGATTTATTAAAGGGAAACTGCATCGTGAGGGACACAACAGGCAGGACAGTGGTGAGAGTGCTTGCTGTCTGCTTTGAAACTTTTAAGTACCGTGAAAAGGAAAGATTTTAGAAAGAACACCAAGTTCAGACTGGGTAATATTTTTTGAAACCATCCCTGTCTAAATAAGCAGTCAATTTCCACTTATGTCTGAAATGGCTACCTACTCTGGAAAATACAAAGGCAGTGAGCAGCTGTACTATTCCTGAACCAGTCTCTACCTAGTAATATTTGTTGATAATTGACATCAAATTTATCCCTAGTCCACTTGAAAATCTGTAAATTTCAATGAGTTCAGAGAGTAAAAAAGTACTCCTTGATTTAGGTATATAGTGTCATTTTATTTTTTCAGATATAGTTTAGAAAATCCTAATAAATTCACATAGAGATAGGATTAACATTAAATATTTACTAATAAGTAGTACACCAAACTGTCTAATCATGCCACTTAAATTTTGAGCATGCATATTTAATATCTATTTTTCAGTTTGTCTTGGATTTCAAGCAACAGTATAGAGATTTTTGCTTCCAGTTTTCAGACAGTCAGGGCCTTTAATGGGGGAAAGATCTTTTTGTTTTTTACGGGAGCTATTTTTTAATGGAACTCCTGAAGAACCTTTGTTAGCCAAAGATTTTCCAATCACTTCATTACCACTGAACACTTTTTCATCAAAATTGAAGGAGCAGAGTCCCAAATGCAGAACAAATAATTCATAAGACAATTGCAAGGGAAAATAAGTGTTTTCTTTCCCATTTATTTCATTAACCAAAGTTACTGTCTGTTATAAAATTATAAATGAGGGGATGAAGGTGAATGGGTACAAACATACAGTTAGAAGAAATAAGTTCTGATGTTGGATAGCAGTCTAGGGTGACTATGGTTAGCAACAATGTATTTTATATTTCAAAGTAGCTAAAAAAGAGGACTTGAAATATTCCCAACACATAGAACTGATAAATACTCAAGGTGATGGATAACCTAAATATCTTAGCTTGATCATTTCACATTCTATGTTCTTAACAAATACCCACATGGTTTCCATTAATATGTAAAATATTATATATCAATAAAAGAAAAAAATGTAAACAGTCAAATGTCAACCATGAATATTCAACCATTAGTACTGCTGACTTTGCTCCACCCAAATATCTAATTTACCAAAACATTTCAAAATAAGAGAACCTCTGTTGGGCCAATCCAGGGGTTTATGTGTAGAAACAGTGTCTTTAATCTTCAATGGCTAATTTGAATGTTTGAGTATATTAAACCGTTGAAAATTTTGGCAATGCTAAATAGGGTTATAGGAGTAGCGTGGGAATTCTTATTAAATATTTTATTTTTATACCTTTCGTGTGTGTGTGTAGAGCAAGCCAGTAGTAGTGCACTGATGAATGAACAACAACCAGTGACTTTGTGTACAATCAGTGTGAACATGTTTTGACTGTCAGTCACAAAATGATGCTGGCCCTCCAGGTGCCATTGTCTAGGTCTGCCACACCAGATACCAGATTTTCACTCCTGCCCATCCACCAAATTACGTTCTCAGATTTCACATGCATTGTGGAGAAATGTGGAAGAAAGGAAATCGTTTAAAAGCACAATATTATTGTAGACAGACATTGCCCTGAGTGAAATCACATGTGGGTGACTTGAAGGAGGGCCCTGAGCAGGCTGGAGAAAGGAGGGAAGACAGGAAAACCCTACAGTTTTACGTGAAGGAGTTTGGAGGTTTTGCTCACCGTTCATTGATGTAACTGGTCAATTTTGAACACATGGAAATGATTAGTGCAACACTACACTTAAATAGACCCAATAACGCAGATGAGCAAAGTAGATTTATACCGTCGACTGGCATCCATTCTAAAATACTACCGAAACACGCTTCAAATTTCAAGTATGCAAATCTTACTCTGTCGGCACATACATGTATATAATAACATGTGTATACATGACACGTACTTCGATGTGATTAGCTGCATTGGGGGCTACTTTCATGTATGCATTTTCCCTGTGTGTTGAAATGAATTGTGGGCACTTCAGTACTTTTCTGTGAATTCGACTTGAATGTGACTGCTCAAGAATAAGCCCACTCAGGCATTCATGCTGAAGCCAGCAACAATTGTCCATGACCTCCAACATGCCTGCTCTCCAAATTAGTGCCGATCATGAGTCACACGGAGCTTACAGTTTGGGATTCGCAGAGGTTCTCTCCCCCCCCCCCAACTCGACTGCCCCCTCCTCCACCGAAACACACAACAGCGCGCGCGCGCGCGCGCACACACTCTCTCTCCCTCTCTCTCTCTCTCACGCAGAAACGGCCCCGCGTGCGGTTCCCAGCCACGCCGGGTGCAGGCACCTCCCTTTCCAGCGAGTCTGTAGTAGTTTCTCTCGTAAGCGCCCGGAGCTGGGGAGGGTGCTCGCCGCAGCAGCCTTGGGTGGGAGGCACCCGAGAAACGCCCCCGCGAAGACAGTCGCCGGGATTGCAGCGCGGATTGTTAAGCAGAGCCACGCTGGGCGTTTTGGACGGAATCCACCTCCACTGCGGAGTTATCACGAGGAAAAGGAGAACAATATGGCCAAGAGCCTGGTGGGAGAAGATAGTATTACCCCTCCACAGGCCACGACTCCCCTCGTCTACGTCACTGGCGATTAAGGGGCGCGCTCACCTCGCTCCCTCTGACCTTCCCCTCCTTCTCCTCCTCCTCCCTCCTTCTCCTCCTCTTCCTCCTCCTCCAGCTCTCACTCTCCCTCCCTCCCCTCCCCCTTCCACAGCCCCTCCCTGTCCTGTACGGCGAAAGCGTTTTGGAGTCAAATTAGGATTTCTTTTCCCAGACTCGACTCAACACAACTAACTACTGCCCGCGGGGAGGAGTGGGTGTGAAGCAGTGAAGTTTTAGGGACCGAAAAATAAGAGTCGAACTTTCAAGGATATAAGTAAACAACAACAATCGGGTTTAAACTGCCCTATGGCAGAGTGGCCGTCTGAAGTCTTTCCAGGGGGACCCCTTTGATCCTCGACTCAGGACGCATACTGTCTCGACACTCGGCGTCTGAATGCCCCCACAAACGTTCGCCAGGAAGTTGGGGACACGCACCCGCCGTGCGTCTGCAAGGCCCTCGCACCTGGGAGCTCCGTAAGGGTGGACGCTTTTAAATCCGGATGAGGCTTAGTGCCCAGGTGCCGGAGACGGCCGGACCTGCATCCCGGGCACGTCTGCACGTATGTTCGCGTGTGTGTGCGCGCGTAAACAGCCTTTCCGAGCCCTGGCTGCCGCAGCCCTAGACCTTGGGAAGAAGGGGCGACCCCTGGCCGCTGGGGCCGGGACTCAGGGCTATTAGGGGAAGAATTATCTGCGTCTGAGTCACTGCAAGCCTCCAGACTTTCCCCGCAGTGTGGCAGAACTTTGTGCTGATGAGACAATAGTGGAGCGTGTGCGTTTCCTACAGGGCAGACCATTCCCGGGCTGGGGGTAGCCTCCGGCCTGCGCCGGGCCGCGGGCGCCCG
>NW_007251418.1:0-1041 GCF_000164805.1 Carlito syrichta | reverse complement strand
CCTCCTCTGCCATTTCCAGGGAAAACTCACATACTGAATAGTTACGATCAGCATTTAGATTAAGCTGCCTCGTCAAGTTTTAAAGAAACTTTGTATGAATAAGTTTGTTAAAAGCCAGCCGAGTGGGGTATTTAAAACCGGCGTTTTATGGAGGGAGTTTGGTCAGTGGTGACCTCCAGGCGTGATGGGTTGGGAGGAGGACCGTGGATCCTTGCAATTAGGGACCAGGGAGAAGCAGCCTTACCCGAAAAATGTGGGTCTGTAAGTGAGCCCCATGTATTAGCAGCGATAATAAGCTTCCCACAGCAGACCCGGCTCAGATCAGGAGCTCTGGTGTGTGTGTGTGTGTGTGTGTGTGTGTGTGTGTGTGTGTGTGTGTCTGTCTTACTCATTCCGCTGATAAAGAGTCACTTGGTCTCCGGGTGTGCAAAGATCAACTAGCGCAGCCCTCTTTTAAAATATATTCATTCTATGCCTTATTTAATCCAGATGCACAAAAAGCCATTTGCTGCTTCATTGTTGGTTTACATTTTTTTTGAAAAGGCGACTGGTGTAACCTGTGGAATTTGAAATGCAAATAAAAGCCTGTGGGAGTTGAGGCAGAACAAATCAGCATTTATAAAGTGAAAAAGATTTAATGTCTTTGAAATCATTGCAGGGGAAGAAACTGGAGGGGGAGTGTGGCTTTTCAGGGAGTGAATTGTGACGTCAGGTCTTTTTGGAAAAGATGTTATTTTTAAGGTCTGAAACCCGGGTAGGTAAAGTGCTTACAGGAAAAACAGATTACAAGATTAACATCTGTTAACATGATCGTTTATCTCCAGCCAAAAATAGGTCAGTTCTTTCTTAAGGAAACACGATTGCTGGCGCATGCTTAAATGATAAAATTAAAATGACGAGTCCATCAATTAGAGACGAGCGTCTGTTTTCATCTGACCTGTGAAAAACATTTTTTAAAATTTCGAGATCAGTGAAAGGTCAAAGTCCCTTTTCGGTGTGGAGAACAACTCTTTACCCTGCGACTCCCCCGCCCCCCCCCTT
>NW_007251417.1:21948-25083 GCF_000164805.1 Carlito syrichta | reverse complement strand
GTGCAGTGAAATGGAATGGAGTGGAATGGAACTGATTGGAATGGAGAGGATGGAATGGAACGGAATAGAAGGGAAAGGAAAGAAGTGGAATGAAATGGGATGGAATGGAATATAATGCAGATTAAAGAAATTCAATGCAATGTAATGAAATGGAGAGAAATGGAATAGAGAGGCAAATAATGAAATGAAATGGACTGGAATTGTATGGAAGGAAAAGAAAGGAATGTAGAGAAATGGAATGGAATGGAGTAGAAAGGAGTGTAATGGGATAGAGAGGAATGGAATGAAATGCAATGGTGATGAACGGAATGGAGAGGAATATCATAGATGGAATGGAATGGAATGGAGAAAATTATATGAAATGGAATGGAAAATGAGGATAGGAATGGAACGGAGAGGAATGGAACGGAGAGGAATGGAATGGAATGTAGAAGAATGGAGTGGTATGGATGGAGAGGAAAGGAAGGGAATGGAATGGACTAGCGTGAAATGGAATTGGGTGGAATAGAATGGAAGGAATGGAATAGAGAGGGATGGAATGGAATGGAATGGTATGGAATGGATTGCGTGGAATGCAATGGAATGGAATGAAGTGGAATGGAGTTGAAAGGAATTGAATGGAATAGAATGGAATGGAGAGGAATGGAATGGCAAATTATCGATGGAAGGTAATGCAATAGAATGGTGAGGAATGGAAAGGAATTGTATGGTAGGGGAAGAAATGAATGGAGTGGAGTGGAATGGAATGTATAGGAAGGTATGGAATGGAATGGAGAGAAATGGAAATCAAAGAAATGCAATGGAATGGGGAGGGGTGTAATTGATTGGAATGGGATGTAAAGGAATGCGATTGAATTGAGAGGATTGTAATGGAATGTAATGGAGTGGAGTGGAATAGAATGCAGAGGAATGGAATAGAATGAAATGGGATGAAATGAAATGGAATGGAAAGGAGAGGAATGAAATGGAATGAAATGGTATGGAGTGTAATGGAATTGAATCGAATGGTGAGGAATGGAATGGAATGGAATGGAATTGAATAGAGACTAATGGAATAAATGTAGATGAATGGAATGGAATGGAGAGGAAAAGAATTAAATGGAATGTAGAGGAATGGAATGAAAGGAACGGAGTGGAATGGAAAGGAATGGAGAGAAATGAATTGGAGAGAAATGGAATGGAATTTAATGGAATATAATAGAATGGAGAGAAATGGAAAGGAGAGGAATGAAAGTGTGAGGAATGGAATGGAATGAAATGTAATTGAATGCAGAGCAGTGAACTGGTATGGAATGGAGTGGAATGGAATGCAATAGACTAGAATGGAATAGAAAGGAACGGAATTAAGTGGAGAGGAATGGAATGTAGGGGAATGGAATGGAGTGGAATAGAAAGGCTGAGAATGGAATGGAATGCAATATTATAGAATGGAAAGAAATGGAATACAGAGGAAAGGAGAGGAATGGAATGGAGAGGAACGGAATGGAATGGAATGGAATGGTGTGGAATAGAATGGAATATACGGGAGTGGAATGGTATGGATTGGAATGGAGTTAAATGGAATAGTGATGAATGTAATGGAATGGAGTGTAGTGGAATGGAATGGAGTAGAATGCAATGGAATGAAATGGAGAGGAATATAATGGAAGGGAACAGATTGGAATGAAGTGGAGTGAACTGGAATGGAATGGATCTGATTGGAATGGAAAGGAGGGAATGGAATGGAATAGAGTGGAAAGGAATGAAGTGGAGTGAAATGTGAAGAATGGAATTTAATGGATATTAAATTAATTGAATGCAATGGAATAGAATGGAGAGGAATGGAATAGAGAGGAATGGAATAGAGTGAATTGGACCACAATAGTATGGACAGAAAGGAATGGAATGTAGAGAAATTGAATGGAATGGAGTAGACAGGAGTGTAATGGAATAGAGAGGAATAGAATGGAATGGATTGGTATAGAGACGAATGGAATGGAGAGGAATAGAATAGAGAGGAATGGAATGGAATGGAGAAAGTCATATGGAATGTAATGGAAAGGGAGGAAAGGAATGGAAGAGAGAGGAAATGAATGGAATGGAGAAGTATGGAGTGGAATGGATGGAAGAGGAAAAAAAGGGAATGGAATGGACGGGAGTGGAAGGGAATGGGGTGGAATCGAATGGAAGGAATGGAATATAGAGGAATGGAATGGGATGGAATACTGTGGGAAGGACTGTGTGGAATGCAATGGAATGGAATGCAGTGGAATGGAGTTGAAAGGAATTGAATGGAATAGAATGGAATTGGGAGGATCGGAATGGAAAGGAATGGGTGGAAGAGAATTCAATGGAATCCTGAGGAATGGAATGAAATGGTATGAAAGGGGAAGAAATGACTGAAATGGAGTGGAATGAAATGGTTAGGAATGGTTTGGAATGGAATGTAGCGGAATGGAATAGAGAGGATAAGAATGAAATGAAGTGGATTGGAATTGTATGGAGGGAAAGGAATGGAATGTAGAGAAATGGAATGGAATGGAGAAGAAAGGAGTGTAATTGAAAAGAGAGGAATGGAAGGGAATGGAATGGAATGGTATGGAGATGAAGGGAATGGAGAGGAATAGAATAGAGAGGAATGGAATGAAATGGAGAAAATTATACCCAATGGGATGGAAAGGGAAGAAAGGAATGGAATGGAGAGGAATGGAATGGAGAATAATGAAGTGGAATGGATGGAAGGGGAAAAGAACTGAATGGAAAGGAGTGGAGTGGAATGGAATGGGGTGGAATAGAATGGAACGAATGGAATAGAGAGGAATGGAATGGAATGGATTGCGTGGAATGCAATGGAATGGATTGCAGTGGAATTAAGTTGAAAGGAATTGAATGGAATAGAATGGAATGGAGAGGAAAGGAATGGAAAGGATTGGATGGTAGGGATTGCAATGGAATGGTGAGGAAATGAATGGAATGGAAAGGAATGGAGTTGAATAGAGAGTAATGAATGGAATGTAGAGGAATGGAATGGAGAGGAAGAGAATTGAATGGAATGGAGAGGAAATGAATGGAAAGAAAGGGAATGGAATGGAAAGGACTGGAGAATAATGGATTGGAGTGTAATGGAATGGAATTTAATGGAATGTAATGGAATGG
>NW_007251417.1:21571-21928 GCF_000164805.1 Carlito syrichta | reverse complement strand
GGGAGGAATGGAATGGAGAGGAATGGAAGTGTGAGGAATGGAAAGGATTGGAATGGAATTGAATGCAGAGCAGTAGACTGGTATGGAATGGAGTGGAATGGAATTCAATAGACTAGAATAGAATAGAGAGTAATGGAATTAAATGGTGGAGAGGAATGGAATGGAGGGGAATAGAATGAATTGGAATGGAATGGGATGCAGTATAATGGAATGGAGAGAAATGGAATACAGAGGAAAGGAGAGGAAAAGAATGGAGAGGAATGGAATGGAGTGGAATGGAATGGAATGGTGTGGAATAGAATGGAATATACGGGACTGGAATGGTTTGGATTGGAAAGGAGTTTAATAGAATAGTGA
>NW_007251417.1:16323-21516 GCF_000164805.1 Carlito syrichta | reverse complement strand
AATGCAATGTAATGGAGTGTGGTGGAATGGCATGGAGTTTAATGCAATGGAATGGAGAAGAATTGAATGGAAGGGAATGGATTGAAATCAAGTGGAGTGAAATGGAATGGAATGGAATGGAACTGATTAGAATGGAGAGGAGGCAATGAAATGGAAAAGAGTGGAAAGGAATGAAGTGGAGTAAAATGTGAAGAATGGAATTTAATGGAGATTAAAGGAATTGAATGCAGTGGAATGGAATGGAGAGGTATGGAATAGAGAAGAATGGAATGGAGTGAATTGGACCAGAATGGTATGGAAAGAAAGGAATTGAATGTAGAGAAATGGAATGGAATGGAGTAGAAAGGAGTGTAATGGAAAAGAGAGGAATGGAATGGAATGGTATGGATTGGTATGGAGATGAATGGAATGGAGTGGAATAGAATAGAGAGGAATAGAATGGAATGGAGAAAATTATATGGAATGTAATGGAAAGGGAGGGAAGGAATGGAAGGGGAGGAAAGGAATGGAATGGAGAAGAATGGAGTGGAATGGATGGAAAAGGAAAGGAACGGAATGGAATGGACTGGAGTTGAATGGAATGGGGTGGAATAGAATGGAAGGAATGGAATAGAGAGGAATGGAATGGAATGGTGTGGAATGGATTGCGTGGAATGCAATGGAATGGAATGAAGTGGAATGGAGTTGAAAGGAATTGAATGGAATAGAATGGAATGGAGAGGATTGGAATGGAAAAGAATGGATGGAAGAGAATTCAATGGAATGTTGAGGAATGGAATGAAATGGTATGGACGGGGAAGAAATGAATGGAATGGAGTGGAATGGAATGGTTAGGATTGGTATGGAACAGATTGGAATGGAATGGAGAGAAATGGAAATCAAGGTAATGAAATGGAATGGGGAGGAGTGTAATTGAATGGAATGGAATGTAAAACAATGCAATTGAATTGAGAGGAATTTAATGGAATGCATTGGAACGGAATGGAGGGGAATGCAATGGAATAGGATAGATTGTAATGGAATGGATTGGAAAGGAATTGAATGGAATGAAATGTTATGGAGTGAAATGGAATGGAATGGAATGGTGTGGAATGGAATGGAATGGAATGAAACAGAGAGGAATGTAATGGAATTTGGAAGAATGGAATGGATTTGAGAGGAAGAGAATGAATGGAACGGAGAGGAATGGAATGGAAAGAAATTGAATGGAATGGAAAGGAATGGATTGGAGAGGAATGAAATGGAATTTAATGCAACGTAATGGAATGGAGAGAAATGGAATGTAGAGGAATGGAAGTGTGAGCAATGGAATGGAATAGAATGTAGTGCAGTGGACTGGTATGGGATGGAGTGGAATGGAATGCAATAGAATGGAATGGAATAGATAGGAATGGAATAAATGAAGTGGAATGGAATGGAATGAAGTGGAATGGAATTGATTGGTGTGGAATAGAATGGAATGTATGGGATTGGAATGGTTTGCATTGGAGTAGATTGCAATGGAATAGTGAGGAATGGAATGGAATGGAGTGTAGTGGAATGGAATGGAGTGGAATGCAGTGGAATGGAATGGAGAGGAATGGAATGGAATGGATTGGAATCCTGTGGAGTGACATGGAATGGAGTGAAATGGAACTGACTTGAATGGAGAGGATGGAATGAAATGGAAAAGAGTGGAAAGAATGGATTGGAGTTAAATGGTATGGAAGCGAATTTAATGGAGATTAAAGGAATTGAATGCAATGGAACGGAATGGAGAGGAATGGAAGAGAGAGGAATGGAATGGAATGGATGGAATGGAAAATAATGTAGATAAATGAAATGCAAAGGAATGAAGTGGCATGGAGAGGAGTGGAATGGAATGGAAGGGAATGTATCGAAACGGAAAGAAATGAACTGGAGAGGAATTCAATGGAATGAAATATAAGGGAGTGGAATGGTATAGAGAGAAATGGAATGAAGAGGTTTGGATGGAATTGAGAGAAGTGGAATGCAATTGAATGGAAAAGAATGGAATGGAATGGAATGGTATGGAATGAAATGGAATTGAGAGGAAAGAAAGGAATGGATGTAAAGCAATTGAATGGAATGGAATGGTGAGGAATGAAATGGAATATATTAGAGAGGAATTGAATGTAATGGAGACGAATAAAATGGAATGGAATGGCGAGGTATGGAATGAAATGGAATGGAATGGGATGGAGAGTAATGGAGAATAATGGAATGGAATGAGGTGGACAGGAGTGGAATGGAATGCAATGAAACGGAATGGAATAGAAAGGAAAGGAATAAAGACGAATGGAAAGGAGTTTAATGGATTGCAACGTAGGGAATTGGAATGGAGTGAATTGGAATGGAATGGCGTGGAATGGAATAGAATGAAGAGAAACGAAATGATATGGAGAGGAATGAAATGGAATATAGAGGATGGAATGATATCGAGTGGAATGGAGAGGAATGGAATGGCATGGAGTGGAATGGAATGGAATGTAGAGGAATGAAATGGAATGGAGAGTAATGGGGTGTAATGGAATAGAGAAGAATGGAATGGAATGGAATGCAATGGAATGGAGAGGAATGGAACAGAATGGAGAGGAATGGAATGGATAGAGAGGAATGGAATGGAATGTAGAGGAATGAAATGGAATGGAGAGAAATGGGGAGTAATTGAATAAAGAAGAATGGTAGGAATGGAATGGAGAAGAATGAAATGGAATGGAGAGGAATGGAATGGAATGGAGTGGAATGGAATGGAGAGAAATGGAATGGAGAGGAATAGAGTGCAATGGAAGGGAGTAGAATGGAATGAGTAGAATGGAAGCGAATTGAATAGAGAGGAATGGAATGGAGTGAAATGGAATGGTATTGAATGGAATGGGGGAAAATGTAAAGGAATGGAATTGAAATGAGAGGAAAGGAATGGAAGGGGAAGGAAAGGAATGAAATGGAGAGGAATGAAGTGGAATGGAAGTTAGAGGGAAGGAATGGAATGGTGAGGATTGAAGTGGAATGGAAGTGAGAGGGAAGGAAAGGAATGGAATGGAGAGCAATGGAATTGAATGGAATGGTGTGGAATGAAATGAGTGGAGTGGAATGGAATGGAGTGGAATGGATGGATGGAATGGATAATAATGGACTGGAAAGAAATGGATGGAAAGTAATTCAATTGAATTGTGAGGCATGGAATGGAATGCAATGCAATTCAATGGAGAGGATTGGAATATGATTGAGAGGAATGAAATAGAATGAAGAGGAATGAAATGTAATGAATTGTAGTGGAAGGAAATGCAACGGATTGTAATGGAACAGGGAGTAATGGAACGGAATGCAGAGGAATGGAATGGAGGGGAACGGAAAAGAATGGAATATAATGAAATGGAATTTAATGGAGTGGAATGTAATAGAATGGAGAGGAATGGTATGGAGAGGAATGGAATGAAATGGAATGGAGAGTAACGGAATGGAATGGAGTGTATGAGAATGGAATAGAATGCAATATGAGTTAATGGAGAGAAAGGGTATGGAGAGGAATGGAGAGGAATGGAATGGAATAGAAAGGAATGGAGTGGAATGGAGAAGAATAAAATGGAATGGAGCGGCGAGGTATGGAATGGAATGGAATGAAATGGGATGGAGTGGAATGGAGTATAATGGAAAGTAATGAATTGGACAGGAATGGAATGGAATGCAATGGAATGGAATGGAATGGAAAGGAAAGGAATAGAGAGGAATGGAATGGAGTTTAATGGATTGCAATTTAGAGAATTGTAATGGAGTGTATTGGAATGGAATGGAGTGGAATGGAATAGAATGAAGCTGAACAGAATGGTATGGAGAGGAATGGAAGGGAATATAGAGGAATGGGATGATATCGAGTGGAATGGAGAGGAATGGAATGGTATGTAGTGGAATGGAATGGAATGTAGAGGAATGAAATGGAATGGAGAGGAATGGCGTGTAATGGAAAAGAGAAGAATGGAATGGAATGGAATGAAGAGGAATGGAATGGAATGAAGTGGAATGGAATGGAGAGAAATGGAATGTAGAGGAATGGAGTGCAATGGAAGGGAGTAGAAAGGAATGAAAAGAATGGAATAGAATAGAATAGAATAGAATAGACAAGAATGGAATGTAGTGGAACGGAATGGTATTGAATGGAATGGAGAGAAATGGAAAGGAATGAAATGGAGAGGAATGAAGTGGAATGGTAGTGAGCTGGAAGGAAAGGAATGGAATACAGATCAATGGAATTGAATTGAATGGTGTGGACAGGATTGAGTGGAGTGGAATGGAATGGAATGGAGTGGAATGGATGGATGGAATGGAAAATAATGGAATGGAAAGGAATGGATGGAAAGGAATGCAATTGAATGGTGAGGAATGGAATGGAATGCAATGCGATGGAGAGGATTGGAATGTGATGGAGAGTAATGAAATGGAATGGAAAGGAATGAAATGGAATGGATTGTAGTGGCAGGAAATGAAATGGAATGTAATGGAACAGGGAGGAATGGAATTGGATGGAGAGGAAAGGAATGGAGGGGAACGGATTGGAATGGAAAGGAATGGATTGGAGTGGAATGTAATAGAATGGAGAGGAATGAAATGGAATAAAGTGGAATGGAATTTCATGGAGTGGAATGGAATTTCATGGAGTGGAATGGAATGGAATGGTGGGCAACGAAATGGTGTACTGGAGTTGAATAGAATGTAATGGAATGGAGTGTAAAGGAATAGAGAGGAAAGGAACAGAATGGAATGGAGTGGAATGGAATGGAATAGAATGGAGAGGAATGGAATGGAAGGGAAGGAGTGGAATCAAGTAAAGTGGACAGGAATGGAGTGGAATTGAATAGAGATTAATGGAATTGAATGCAATGGAAAGTAATGGAGAGGAATGGAAAGAGAAATGGGAAGAAGTGGAATGGAATGGAAAGTAATGGAGAGAAATGGAATGCAAGGGAATGCAATGGAATGCAGAGGAATGGAAAGGAATGAAAAGGAATGGAATTAAATTGAGAGGAATGGAAATTAATGGAATGGAATGAAGTGGAAAGGAATGGGCAGGAATGGAATGGAATGGAGGGGTGTGGAATGGAATAGAATGCCCATTATCTTTGACTACATATATGCATCAATTTAATTCATATTTCTCTTTGTTCTTTTTAGGATTATTTTATTTCTTCTTGTAAC
>NW_007251417.1:12584-16158 GCF_000164805.1 Carlito syrichta | reverse complement strand
AGTGGAATGGAGTGGAATGGAATGGAGAACAATGGAATGGAGTGAAGAGGAATGGAATGGTATGGAAGGAAAGGAATGGAATGGAATAGAGTGGAAAGGAGTGTAATGGAATAGAGAGAAATGGAATGGTATGGAATGGAGAGAAATGGAATGCAGAGGAATGGAATAGGGAGAAATGGAATGGGATGGAGAAATGTTATATGGAATGGTATGGAAACAAAGATAAGGAATGGAAGGGAGAAGAATGGAATGGAATGGAGAGGAATGGAGTTTAATGCAAGGGAGAGGAAAGGAATGGAATGGAATGGACTGGAGAGGAATGGAATGGGGTGTAATAGAATGGAATGGAATAGAGAGGAATGGAATGGTGTGGAATGGATTGAGTGGAATGCAATGAAATGGAATGGAGTGGAATGGAGTTTAAAGGAACTGAATGCAATAGAATGGAATGGAGAGGAATGGAATGGAATGGAGAGGAATGGAATGGAATGGAGTGGAGTGGAATGGAATGAAGTGGCATGGAATGGAATGAAATGAAGACGAATGGAATGGAATGGGATGGTGTGGAATTGCCTGGGTGGAGTGAAATGGAATTGAATGGAGTGGAGTGGCATTGATTGGAATTGAATGGAATGGAATGGAGAGGATTGAAATAGAGAGGAATTGAATGGGAAAGAATGCAATGGAGTGGTGAGGAATGGAATGGAATGCAATGGAGAGGATGAATAGTATGGAATGGAATGGATTAGAAAGGAGTGGATTGGAATGGAATGGAATGGAGAGGAACGGAATGGAATTCAATGGAGTGCAATGTAGAGAAATGAAATGGAGTAGAATGGAATGGTATGGAGTTGGGTGCATTGGAATGTAAAGGAATGGAATTGAATGAGGAGGAATGGAATGGAATGTAGAGGAAAGGAATGCAATGGAGTGGAATGAAGAGGATTGGAATGGACATGGATGGAATGGAATAAAATGGATTGGAATGGAGAAAAACGGAATGGAATGGAATGCAATGGAATGGAATAAAGGGGAATTGAGTGTACTTGAGAGGAATGGCATGGAGAGAAATGGAATGTAAAGAAATGGAATGGAGAGGAAGGGTATGGATTAGATTTGAGGGGAATTGAATGGAGAGGAATGGTATGGAGAGGAAGGTAATGGAATTGAGAGAATGGAATGAATAGGAATAGAGTGGAATAAAATGGAGTGTAATGAAATGGAGACAATTGGAATGGAATTGAATGGCAAGAAAGGAATGGAGAGGAATGGAAAGGAGAGGAATGGTATAGATAAATGGAATGGGATGGAGAAGAATGGACAGAAATGGAGAGGAATGGAATGGAATGGAATGGAGAGGTATGTAATGGAAATGAATGCATAGGAATGGAATGGGATGGAATTGAATGGAAGGGAAAAGAGAGGAATGGAACGGAATAGAGAGGAATGCAGTGGAATGGATAGGAAAGGAATGCAATGGAAAGGAGTAGAATATACTGGAGAGCATTGTAGTGCAATACAATGGATAGGAATGGATTAGAATGGAAAGAAAGGAATGGTATGGAATGGAAAGGAAAGGATTGGACTGGAATGGAATGGAATGGAGAAGAATGGAGATGAATGTAATACAGAGGAATGGAGAGGAATGGAATGGAATAAAGAGGAATGGAATGGAATGGAGTGAAATGGAAAGAAATGGAGTAGAAGGGAATGGAGTGTTTTGAAATCGAATGGATTGTCTGGAGTGAAATGGAATGGAATGGAGTATTGGAATAGAGAGGAATGGAATGGAATGTAGTGGAGGGGAATGGAATGGAGTGGAATGGAGAAGAATGGAATTGAGAGGAATGGAATGGATACAAAGGAGAAGAATGGAAAGGAGAGGACTGAACTGGAAAGGAATGTACGGAA
Organism: Carlito syrichta; assembly: GCF_000164805.1. Taxonomy (NCBI): domain Eukaryota; kingdom Metazoa; phylum Chordata; class Mammalia; order Primates; family Tarsiidae; genus Carlito; species Carlito syrichta. Next base: position 14,247 of record NW_007251417.1, on the reverse strand, counting down.
AGGAATGGAATGGAATGATGAGGAATGGAATGGAATGGAAAAAAGAGAAATGGATTGGAGGGGAGTGGAATGGAATTGAATGCAAGCGAATGGAGTCGAATGGAATGGAGAGAAATGGGATGGAATGGAGAGGAAAGGAGTGCAATGAAAGGGAGTAGAATGGAATGAAGTAGAATCGAATGGAGTAGAATGGAATAGAAAAGAGAGGAATGGAATGGAGTGGAACAGAAAGGAATGGAGAAAAATTTAGTGAATGGATTTGAAAAGAGATGAGAGGAATGCAAGGGAGTGAAGTGAAAAGTTATAGAGAGGAATGGAGTGGAATGGAAGTTATAGGAAAGGAATGGAATCTAATGGAGTGGAGAGGATGTAATGGAGTGGAATGTACTGGATTGGAGAGGAATGGATTCGAATGGTATGGGGTAGAATGGATTGAATAGAGTGAAATGGATTGGAATGGAGTGGAATGGATTTGAATGGAATTTAAAGGAATGAATGGAATGGAGAGGAATGGAATAGAGAGGAATGGAACGGAAATGAATGGATGGAAAGGAATGCAATGGAATGGTTAGGAATTAAATGGAATAAATTGAATGGGGAGAAATGGAATGGGATGGAGAGGAATGAAATGGAATGGAATGGAATGGAATGGAGAGGAATGGAATGGAATGAAACGGAATGGAATGGAATGTTGAGGAATGGAAGAGAATGGAATGGAATAGATTGGAGAGGAGTGTAATTGAATGGAGATGAATGAAGAGGAGCTGAATAGAATGGAATTTAATCGAGTTGAATATAAAGAAATGAAAGGGAGTGTACTGAATTGGTATGGAGTGGAGTGGAATGGAATGCAGAGGAATGAAATGGAATGGAGAGGAATGGAATGGAATGTAAAGGAATGGAATGGAATGGAGTGGAATGGTGAGGAACGGAATGGAGATGAATGCAATGGAAGAGAATGGATTGGAATGTTGAAAAATAATGGAATGCAATGGAATACAATAGAATGGAATAAATAGGAATGGAATGTAACTGAGAGGAATGGAATGTAATGGAATGGAGAGGAATAGAATGGAAGGAATGGAATGGAGAGGAAGGGCATGGATTAGAATGGAGAGAAATGGAACGGGGAAGAATGGAATGGATATGAATGGAATTTAATGAAATGGAGAGGAATGGAATGGAGTGTAATAGTATGGAGATGAATGTATTAGAATTTTGGTGAATGGAATGTAAAGGAATGGAGTGGAAAGAAATGGAGTGGAATGGAATGGAGTGAATTGAAATGGAATTGAATAGCATGGGAAAGAATGGAGGGGAATAGAAACGAGAGCAATGTCATGGAGAGGAATGTCATGGAATGGAGAAAAGTGGAATGCAGAGGAATGGAATGGAAGAGAATGGATTGGAATGGAGAAAAATAATGGAATAGAATGGAATACAATGGAGTGGAATAAAGAGAAATGGATTGTAATTGAGAGGATGGAATGTAATGGAATGGAGAGGAATAAAATGGAAAGGAATGGAATGGAAAGAAGGGCATGCATAATAATGGAGAGGAATTGAATGGAGAAGAATGGAATGGATATGAATGGAATGGAATAGAATGGAGAGGAATGACATGAAGTGCAATGGTATGGACAGGAATGCAATGAAATGGAGG
>NW_007251417.1:8492-12564 GCF_000164805.1 Carlito syrichta | reverse complement strand
ATGAAATGGAGGCGAATGGAATGGTAATGAATGGAATGGAATGAAATGGAGTGAAATGGAATGGAGTGAATTGGAATAGAATTGAATGGCATAGAAAGAAATGGAGAGGAATAGAAACGAGAGGAAAGTCATGGAGAGGAATGTAATGGAATGGAGAGAAAAGGAATGGAGAGAAATGGAATGGAATGGAGAGGAATGGAATGAAATGGAGAGGAATGAATGAAATGGAGAGGAATGGAATAGAGAGGAAGGCAATGGAATTGAATGGATATGAATGGAATGGGATGAAATGGATTTGAAGGGAAAGGAGTGGAATGGAATGGAATGGAGAGGAATGCAATGGAATGCAGAGGAATGGAATAGAATGGAAAGGAGAAGAAATGGAATGGAGAGGAATGTATTGCAATGAAATGGATAGGAATGGATTAGAATTGAATGGAAAGGAATGGAATGTTGAGGAATGGAGTGGAAAGTATTGGAATGGAATGGAATGGAAGGAATGGAATGGAATGCAATGGAGAAAAAGGGAGAGGAATGGAATGCAGAGGAATTGAGTTGAATGGAATGTACTAAAGAGGAATGGAAAGGAATGGAGTGGAATGGAATGGACTGGAGTGGAATAGAAAGAAATGGTATGGAATGGAATGGAGTGGACTGGAGTGTAATGGAATAAAGGACGATGGAATGAAATGGAATGGAGTGCATGTAATGGAGTGGAATGGTGAAGAATGGAATGGAGAGGAATGGAATGGAATGCAATGGACAGGGATGGAATGGAGAGGAATGGAATGGAAAGGAATGGATGGAAAGGAATGGAATGGAATGTTGAGGAATGGAATGGAGAGTAAAGAAATGGAAGGGAATGGAATGAACTAGAATGGAAAGGAGAGGAATGGGTTGGAATGGAATGGGAGAGAATGGAATAAAATGGAATGGAGTAGAATGGAGAGGAATGGAATGGAGTGGAGAGGAATGGAACAGAGTAGAAGGGAATGGAATAGAATGGAGTGGGGTGGAATAGAATTGACTGGAATTGAAAGAAGTGTAATGGAATAAAGAGGAATACAATGGAATGGATGGAGACAAATGGAATGGAATGGAAAAGAGTGGAATGGAGTGGAGTGAGTGAAATAGAATGGAATGGAATGGAATGGAGATGAATGGAATTGAAAGCAATAGAATGCAATGGAGACGACAGGAATAGAGAGGAATGGAATGGAAAGGAATGAAAAGTAATGGAGAGAAATTAAATGCAAAGGAATGAAATGAAATAGAGAGGAGTGCAATGGAATGCAATGGAATGGAAAGGAACGGAATGGAGAGTAAAGGAATAGAGAGGAATGGAATGGAAAGGAATGGGATGGTGAGGAATGGAATGGAAAACAATGGAGAGGAGTGCAATGGAATGGAATGAAGAGGAATGGAGTGGAGAGGAATGGAATGGAATACAGACGATTGGAATGGTTTGGAGAGGAAAGGAATGGAATGGAGAGGAATGAAATGGAATGGAACAGAGTGGAATGGAATGAAAGTAATAGAGAAGAATGGAATGGAATGGAATGGAGAGGAATGGAATGGAGCGGAGTCGAATGGAATGGTGTGGAGTGTAAGGGAATGGAGAGGAATGGAATGGAATGCAATGGAATGATATGGAAAGGAGAGGAATGGAACAGAAAGGAAAGCAAATGAATAAGAAGTCGTGGAACGTAATGGAGTAGAATGGAATGGTGTGGAATTTAATGGAGTAAAATGGAGGGAAATTGAATGGAGTGTAATTGAATAGAGAGGAATGGAATGGAGTGTAGTGAAATGGAATGGAGTGGAATGAAATCAAGAGAAGTGGAATGGAATGGAGTGGAATGGAATGGAATGAAATGGAGAGGATGGAATGGTATGGAATAGAGTGGAATGGAATGGATTAGATTGAAATGGAATGGAATGGAGATTAATGGAATAGAATGGAATGGAAAGGAATGGATGGAGATTAATGGAATAGAATGGAATGGAATGAATGGAATGGAAAACAATGGAGAGAAATGGAATGCAATGGAATGAAATGGAAAGGAGAGGAATGGAATAGAATGGACTGGAATGGAATGAAACGGAATGGAATAGAATGGATAGGAATGTAAGGCAATGGTATAGCATGGAGTGGAAGGGAATAGACAGGAATGGAATGGAAAGGATTGGAATGGAATGTTGAGGAGAGGAATTGAGTGGAATGTAATTCAGAGGAAAGGAATGGAATGCAATGGAGTAGAGAGGAATGGAATGGAATGGAATGGTGTGGAATGGATTGAGAGGAGTGGAATGGAGTGGAATGGACTTGAATGGAATTGAATAGAATGGAAAAAAATATAATGGAGAGGAATGGAATAGAGAGGAATGAAATGGAAAGGAATGGAAGGAAAGGAATGCAATGGAATGGTTAGGAATCTAAAGGAATGCAAAGGAATGGAATAGAGAGGTGTGGAATTGGATGGAGAGGAATGAAATGAAATGGAATGGAATGGAATGAAGAGTTATGGAATGGAATGGAATGGAATAGAATGATGCTGAAGGGAATAAAATGGAAATGAATGGATTGAAGAGGAGTGGAATTGAATGGAAAAGAGAGAAGTAGAATGGAATGGAATAGTGAGGAATGGAATGGAATGAATTGGATAGGATTGGAATGGAATGGAATGGGATGGAATAGAGAGGAATGGAATAAAATATAATGAAATGTAATAGAGAGGAATGGAATGGAGTGGAAAGGAATGGAAGGGAATGGAATTGAAAGGAATGGAATGGAGAGGAATAGACTAAATTGGAAGGAAATGGAATGGAGTGGAATGGAATTGAGTGGAATGGAATGATATGTAGAAGGATGGAATGTAATGGGAAGGAATGGAATAAAAGGAATGGAATGGAACGGAATGGAGAAGAATGGAATGGAATGGAATGGAAAGAAATGGAAAATAATGAAGACGAATGAAATGCAATGGAGTGGAATGAATTGGAAATGAATGGAGAGAAAGAGAATGGAATTGAGTAGAATGGAATGGAATGGAGGGGAATGGAATGCAGTGGAATGAAAAAATGGAATGGAATGGACTTGAATGAAATGGAATGGATTGGCATGGAATTGAATGGAATACACTGGAATGGAATGGAATGAAGTGGAATGGAATGGAAACGAATGGAATAGACAAGAATGGAATGGAATGGAATGAAATTGGAGGTAATGCAGAAAAATGGAATGCAATGGAATGGAGTGGAGTGGAATGGAATAGAGAGGAATGGAATGGAATTCAATGGTGTGGAATGGAGTTGAATGGAATTGAACAGACTAGAATGTAATGGAGAGGAATGGAACAGAGAGGAATGAAATGGAAAAGAATGGATGCTAAGGAATGCAATCGAATGGTGAGGAATGGAATGGAAGGGCATGGAATGGAGATGAATGGAATGGAATGATGAGTAAGGAAAATGAATGGAATGAAAGGGAGATGAATAGAATGGAATGGAAGGGACTGAAGAGGAATGAAATGGAATGGAATGGAGAGGATTGGAATGGAGATAAATGTAATGGAATGGAGAGTAATGGAGTGCAATGGAAGGGAGTGAAATGGAATTTAGTGCAATGGAAAGGAATGGAATGGAGTGGAATAGAATGGAATGGAAGGGAGTGGAAGGGAATGGAATGGAGTAGAATGCAATGGAATGGAATGGCAAGGATTGGATAGGAACGAAATGGAATGGAGAGGAATGGAATTGATGGAAAGGAATGGAATGGAGTGGAATTAAATGGAACAGAGAGGAATGGAATGGAATGGAAACGAATATAACGGAGAGGATTGGAATGGAATGGAATGGAATGGACTGAAATAGAGAGGAATGGAATGGAGAGGAATTGAATGGAGAGAAAAAGAATGGAATAGAATGGAATTGAATCAAATGTACTGAAAAGTAATGGAAAGGAATGGAGTGAAATGGAGAGGATTAGAATGGAATGTAGTGGAATCGAATGGAATGGAGTGGAACGGAATGAAATGCAGAGGAATGGAATGCAGAGGAATGGAATGGAATG
>NW_007251417.1:6999-8472 GCF_000164805.1 Carlito syrichta | reverse complement strand
TGAAATGGTGTGGAAATGTGCGGATGGAGAAGAATGGAATGGGATGGAATGAACTTGAAAGGAAAGGAATGGAGAGGAATGGTATGGAAAGGAATGGAATGGAATGCATAGGAATGGAATGGAATGGAATGGAATGGAAAGGGATGAAGAGGAATGGAATGGATTGGATTGTAAAGGAGAGGAGTGAAATGGAATGGAATTGAATGGAATGGAGAGGAATGGAATGGAATGCAGTGAAGTGGAGAAAAATGGAATGGATTGGAATGGATTGGAATGGGATGGAATGGAATGGAGATGAATGGAATGGAATGGAATGGAACAGAATGAAATGGAATAGAAGAGAATAGAATGGCGAGAATGGGATAGAGTGAAATGGAATGGAATGAAATGGAATGCCATGGAATGGAAAAGAATGGATGGAATGAAGAGGAGAGAAATGAAATGGAGTGGAATGGGATGGATGGAATGGAGTGGAGTGGAATCGAATGGAGTGGAATGGAATGGAATGAATAGGAATGGAATGGAATGGAATGGTGTGGAATGCATAGATTGGAGTGGAATGGAATGGAATGGAATGGAGTTGAATGGAATTGAAAAACATGGAATGGAATGGAGAGGAATGGAAACAAGAGGACTGGAATGGAAAGGAATTCATGGCAAGGAAAGCAATAGAATGGTGAGGAATGAAATAGAATGGGATTGCATGGAATTGAAAGGAATGGAATGAGGAGGAATGATATTGACTACAATGGAATGGAATGGAATGTTATGGTATGGAAAGGGGAGTAATGGAATGGAATGGAATGAAAAGGAATGGAGAAGGATGGTATGTAACGTAATGTAATATAATGGAATGGAATGAAAACGAATGGATTGGATGGAATGGAAAGGAATGGAGCGGAATGGAATGAATTGGATTGTAATGGAAAGGAATGGAATTGAATGGAGTGGAATGGAATGGATTGGAATGGAGAGGAAAGGAATGGAATGGAATGGAATGAAATGGAGAAGAATGGAATGCAGATGAATGGCTAAAAATGAAATGGAATGGAATGGATTGGAGATGAATGGAAAGGAATGGAATTGAATGGAGTGGAATGGAATGGATTGGAATGGAGAGGAAAGGAATGGAATGGAATGGAATGAAATGGAGAAGAATGGAATGCAGATGAATGGCTAAAAATGAAATGGAATGGAATGGATTGGAGATGAATGGAAAGGAATGGAGTGGAATGGAAACGAGTGGAAGGCTGTGGAGTGGAATGGAAAAGAGTGGACTGGGATGGAATGGAATGGATTGCAGTGGAATGGAATGGAATGGGGTGGAGTGGAATCAATTGGATTGGAATACAATGGAATGGAATGGAATCGAGAGGATTAGAATGGTGTGGAATGGAAAGATTGGAGTGGAATGTAATGAAATGGAGTTGAAAGGAATCAAAAGGAATGGAATGGAGAGGACTGGAATGGAAA
>NW_007251417.1:1679-6882 GCF_000164805.1 Carlito syrichta | reverse complement strand
GAATGGAATGCAGAGGAAAGGAAAGGAATGGAATGGAATGGAATGGAATGGAATGGAATGGAATGGAATGGAATGGAATGGAATGGAGAGGATTGGAATGAAGTGAAATGGAATGGAATGAGAGAAATGGAATGGAGAGTAATGGAGTGCAAAGTGGAATGGAATGAAGTGGAATGGACTGGAATGGAATGGATAAGCATGGAAAAGAATGGAATGTGGAGGCATGGAATGGAAAGGAATGTAGGGGAATGCTATGTCATGGGATGGAGAGGAATGGAGAACAATGGAATGGATTGGAATGGAGTGGAATAGAATTGAACGGATTGGAATGGTGGGGAATGGAATGGAAAGGTCGGACTGGAATAGAGAGGAATGTAATGAAATGGAGAGGAATGGAACCGAGTGGAACAGAATGGAATGGAGTGGAAGTGAATGGAATGGAAAGGAGAGGAATGGAATGGAGAGGAACGGAAGGGAATGAAATGGAATGGAAAGGATTGGAGAGGAATGGATTTTAGAGGAATGGAATGGAATTTAATGAAATGGAATGGAATGGAGAGGAATGGAATGGAATGGAGATGGATCGAACTGAATGGAATTGATTGAAATGGAGTGAATGAGAATGCAAAAGAATGTAATGGAATTGAGAGGAATGGAATTGAATGGAAAAGAGAGGAATGGAATGGAGAGGAATACAATGGTATGGAATGGATGGAATGGAATGGAATGGAATAGGGAGGAATGGAATGGAGTAGAATGGAATGGAATTGAGAAGAATGGAAAGGAATGGAACGAATGAAATATAATGGAGTGGAATGGAGAGGGATTAAATTGAATGGAATGGAGGGAATGGAAAGGATAGAGAGGTAAGTAATGGAATGGAGAGGAATGGAATTGAGTGGAATGGAATGGAATGGATAGGAAGGGAATGGAATGAAATGGAGAGGTCTGGAATTGAGAGGATTGCAATTGAGAGAACTGGAAAGAAATGTAGAGAAATAGAATGAATACGAATGGAGTGCAATGGATGGGAATGTAAAGGAATGGAATTGAAAGGAATGGAATGGAATGGAACGGAAAGGAATGGAGAGGAATGGAATGGAATGGAGTGGAATGGAATGGAATGGAGTGGAATGGAATGGAATGAAATGGAATGTGGTGGAATAGAGAGGAATGGAATGAAACGAAGAGAAATGTATTTGAGTGAAATGGAATGGAATGGAGCAGAATGGAAGGGAATGGAATGGAATGAAGAGGAACGGAATAGAGAGGAATGGAATGGAATGGAATTGACTGGAATTAAATGGATAGGAATGGCATGGAATTTAATGAAATGGAATGGAATGCAATGGAGAGGAATGGAATGGAACGGAATGGAGTGGAATGTAATGGAATGGATTAGAAAGGACAGGAAAGGAATGGAAAGAAAAGGAGATGTATGTAATTGAATGGAATGGAATGGTTTGGAGACGATTGCAATAGATAAAATAATGGAATGGAATAGAAAGTAATGGACAAGAATGTAAGGGATTGGATTGGATTTGGGCAGAGTAGAATGGAATGGAACGATCTGGAGATAAATGGAATGCAATGGAAATAAATGGAAAGGAACGGAATGGAATGGAATGGAATTAAATGGAATGGAATGGAGATGAGAGGAATGTAATGTAGAATGGAATGGAGTGGAATGGTATGGTATTTAATGGAATGTAGAGGAATGGAATGTAGAGGATTGAAATGGAATTGAATTGAATGGAGTGGAATTGAATGAAATGGAATGGAATGGAATGGAGAGGAATGTAATGTAGAATGGAATGGTATGATATGGAATGGAATGAAATGGAATGGAATGGAAAGGAAGGGAATGGCATGGAATGGAGTGGAATGGAATGGAATGGAGAGGAATGAAAAGTATGGAATGGAGTAGAAAGGAATGTAATGAAATAGAGAAGAATGGAATGGAATGGAATGGAATGGAATGGAGTGGAGTGGAGTGGAATGGAGTGGAGTGGAATGGAGAGGAATGGAATGAAAAAGAATAGAGTGGAATGGAATGGAGTGGAGTGGAATGGAATGGAATACAAAAATATGAATGGAAATGAAAGCAATTGAATGGAATGGAATAGAGAGGAAAGGAATGGAATAGAATGGAGTGGAATGGAATGGAGCGGAATGGAAAAGCATGGAATGCAGTGGAATGGAATGGAATGAAATAGAGAAGAATGGAATGGAATGGTGTGGAGTGGAGCAGAATGGAGTGGAGTGGAATGGAATGGAGTGGAATGGAATTGAACGGATGGAATGGTGGGGAATGGAATGGAATAGACGGACTGGAATAAAGAGGAATGGAATGGAATGGAGAGAAATGGAATTGAGTGGAATGGAATTGAATGGAGTGGAAGGGAAAGGAATGGAAAGGAGAGGAATGGAATGGAATGATGTAGAGGAATGCAATGGAAAGGAAGGGGAGGGAAATGCCATGGAATGGAATGGAGAGGAATGGAAAGGAATGGAATTGAATGGAAAGAAACTGGAATGGAATGGAAAAGAATGGAATGGAACGGAAAAGAATGAAGAGGAATGGAATGAATTGGAATTGAATGGAATGGAATTAAATGGAATTGATTGGAGATGATTGGAATAGAATGGAGAGGAATTGAATGGAGAGGAAAAGAATTGATTAGAATGGAATGGAATCGAATGGACTGGAAAGGAATGAAGAGGAATGGAATGAAATGGGGAGGATTGGAATGGAATGGAGTGGAATCAAATGCATGGAGTGAAACGGGATGGAATGGAGAAATAGAATGGGATGGAATGGAATAGAGAGGAATGGAATGAAGTGGAGACGAATGCATTGGAGAGGATTGGGAAGGAATGGAAAAGAATGGAATGGAATGGAAAGGAATGGAGAGGAATAGAATGGAAAGGAAAGCAATTGAATGGAATGGATGAAGGAAATGGAATGGAATGGGGAGGAATGGAATGGAGAGGAATGGAATGGAATTGACGGGAATGGAATTGAATGAAATGGAATGGAAAGGAATGGAATGTAATAGAGAGGAATGGAATGGAATGGAAAGGAATGAAGAGAAATGTAATGGAGAGGAATGGAAGGGAATGAATAAAATGGAATGGAGGGATGGGAATGGAGAGAAATGGAATGGAATGTAAAGAAATAGAATGAAGAGGAATGGAGTGCAATTGATGGGAATGTAATGCAATGGAGTGGAAAGGAAGGGAATGGCATGGAATGGAATGAAGAGAAATGTAATGGAGAGGAAAGGAAGGGAATGAATGGAATCGAATGGAGAGGATTGGAATGAAGAGAAATGAAATGGAATATAGAGAAATGGAATGAAGAGGAATGGAATGTAACGGATGGGTGTGTAATGGAATCGAGAGGAAAGGAATGAAATGGAATGAAATAGAAGAGAGATGAAGGAATGGAGTGGAATGGGATGCAATGGAATGTAATGGAAAGGAATGGAGAGGAATGGAATGGAGAGGAAAGCAATTGAATGGGATGGATGGAAGCAAATGAAATGGAATGGGGAGAAATGGAATGGAGAGGAATGCTATAGAATTGAATGGAGAGTAATGGATTAGAATAGAAAGGAGAGGAATGCAAAGGAAAGGAGACGTTGGAAAATAATGGAGTGGAATGGAGAGGAATTGAATGGAATGGAAGGGAGTGGAATGGAGAAAAATCTAACGGACACGAGAGAAATAGAATTAAATGTAGTTGAATGGAATAGAATGGAGTGGAATGAAATGAAATGGAGTGGAATGGAATGGATCGGACTGGAGAAGAATGGTATGGAATGGTATGCAATGGACTGGAGAGGAATGGAATGGAATTGATGGGAATGGAATTGAATGAAATGGAATGGAGAGGAACGGATTGTAATAGAGAGGAATGGTATGGAATGGAAAGGAATGAAGAGAAATGTTATGGAGAGGAATGGAAGGGAATGAATAGAATGGAATGGAGAGGATTGGATTGGAGAAAAATGGAATGGAATGTAAAGAAATTGAATGAAAAGGAATGGAGTGCAATGGATGGGAGTGTAATGGAATGGAGGGGAAAGGAAGGGAATGGAATGGAATGGAGTAGAATGTAATGGAATGGAGTGGAATGGAATGGAACGGGATAGAATAGACAGGAAAGGATTGAAACGGAGAGAAATGGAGAGGAGTGTAATGGAATGAAATGGAGTAGAATGGAAGGGAATAGAATGGAATGGAGAGGAATGGAGAGGAATGGAATGGAATGGAATGGAGTGGAATGGAATGGAATGGATTGGAATGGATTGGAAAGGAATGGAAAGGAAAGGAGATGGATGGAATTGAATGAAATTGAATGGATTGGAGAGAACTGGAATAGAAAGGAATAGAATGGAGTGGAAAGGAATGGAGAAGAATGGATGGACTGGATTGAAATGGGGAGGAGTGGAATGGAATGGAATGGAATGGAAAGGAATGAACTGGAGAGAAATGGAATGCAATGGAAAGAAATGGAATGGAGTGTAGTGGAATGGAATGGAATGAAATGGAATGGAATGGAATGGAGAGGTATGAAATGGAGAATGGAATGGATTGGAATGGTATGGTATGGAATGGAATTGAGGAATGTAAAGGAGAGGAATGGAATGGCATGAAATGGAATGGAGTGGAATGTAATGGAGAGGAAAGTAATGTACAATGGAATGGTATGGTATGGAATGGGAAGGAGAGGAATGGAAAGGAGAGGAACGGAATGGAATGGAGAGGAATTGAATGGAATGGAGTGGAATGCAATGGAATGGAGCGGAATGCAATGGAATGGAGTGAAATGGAATGCAATGGAGAGGATTTGAAAAGTATGGAATGGAGTGGAAAGGAAAGGAAAGGAGTGGAGGGGAATGGAATGGAAAGGAATGGAGTGTAGTGGAATGGAATGGAATGGAGTGGAATGGAATAGAATAAAATGGAATGGAATGGAGTGGAGTGGAATGGAATGGAGTGGAAAGAGATAAATGGAATAGAATGCAATGCAATAGAATGGGACGAATGGAATAGAGAGGAATGGAAAGTAATGGAATAGAATGGAAAGTAATGAAGATAAATGGAATGCTATGGAATGAAATGGAATGGAGAGGAGTGGAATTGAATGGAATGGAATGGAATGACATGGAAAGTAATGGAGAGGAGTGAAATGTAA
>NW_007251417.1:0-1252 GCF_000164805.1 Carlito syrichta | reverse complement strand
AAGTGAGTGGAATGGATTGCAGAGGAAAGGAATGGAGAGGAATCGCATGGAATGGAAAGGAATGGAGAAGAATGGATTTTAGAGGAATGGAATGGAAATTAATGGAATGGAATGGAATGGATAAGAATGGAATTGAATGGAATGGACATGAATCGAATTGAATAGAATGGATTGGAATGGAATGAATGGGTATGCAGTGGAAAGGAATGGAATTGAAAGGAATGGAGAGGAATGGAATGAAATTGAATGGAAAGGAGACGAATGGAATGGAGAGGAATGCCATGGAATGGAATGGATGAAATGGAATGGAATGGAACGCAATGGGGAGGAATGGAATGGAGAGGAATGGAATGGAGTGGAATGGAGAGGAATGGAAGAGAATGAAGAGGAGTGTAAAGAAATGGAGACGAAATGGAATATAATGGAGTGGAATGGAGAGGAATTGAATGGAATGGAAAGGAGTGTAATGGAGAAAAATTGAATGGAGTGGAATGGAGAGAAATGGAATGAAATGGAGTGGAATGGAATGGAATGGAGTGGAATGGAATAGAATGGATTGGAGAGGAAAGGAATGGAAAGATGTGAAATGGATTGGAGAGTAATACAATGGAATTGAGTGGAATGGATTTGAATGAAATGGAATGGAATAGAGAAGAATGGAATGGCATGGAATGGAATGAAGAGAAATGTAATGGAGAGGAAGGGAAGGGAATGGAAAGAATGGAATGGGAAGGATTAGAATGGAGAGAAATGGAATGGAATGTAGAGAAATGGAATGAAGAGGAATGGAATATAATGGATGGGAGTGTAATAGAATGGAGAGGAAAGGTATGGGATGGAATGAAATAGAAGAGAGATGGATGGAATGGAGTAGAATGGAATGGAATGGAATGAAATGGATAGGAATGCGAAGGAAGGGCATGTGGAGGAATAGAATGGAAAGGAATGGAGGGTAATGCCATGGAATGGAATGGAGAGGAATGGAATGGAATTAAATAGAATGTAATGGAATAGAGAGGAATGGAATGGAATGGAGAGGAATGGAATAGGATGGAGTGGAATGGAAGGGAATGGAGAAGAATGGAATGGAAAGGAATGGAGAGGAATGGAATGTAGAGGAATGGAATGGAATGCAATTGAGGGGATTGGAATGGAGAGAAATGTAATGAAGTGGAAAGAAATGGAATGTAGAGGAATGGAGTGCAATAGAATGGAGTGGAATGGAATAGAGTGGAATGGAATGGAAAAGAAT
>NW_007251416.1:41660-48403 GCF_000164805.1 Carlito syrichta | reverse complement strand
TGAAATCAGAGAAGAAATTGAAAGATTACTGGAAACAAATGAAAATGAAGAAATATCTTACCAAAACCTCTGGGATGCCATGAAATCAATGCTAAGAGGGGGATTTATATCTCTACGAGCACACATCAAGAAATGGAAAGATCACAAGTGGAGAACCTAACAAATCACCTAAGGGAGCTGGAAAGAGAAGACTACCAAAATCCCAGAGCAGAAGAATCCAAATCACAAAAATAAGAGCCCAAATACAGGACATAGAAGACAAAAATATTATAGAAAACATCAACAAAACAGAAAGTTGATTCTTTGAAAGAATTAACAAGATTGATGGGCCCCTAGCCAGAATGACCAAGAAGAAGAGAGAAAAGGCCCAAATAAACACAATCAGAAATACAAAAGATGAAATCACAACTAACCCCGAAGAAATACAGAGGATTATCAGAGATTGTTATGTACACCTATATGGAAACACACTTGATAACTTAGATGAAATGGAGGACTTACTGACATCACACAACCTCCCCATGTTAAAACAAGAAGACATTGAGACACTAAATAGACCAATAACAACTGAGAAAATTGACTCTATCATACAAAAACTGCCTACCAAAAAAAGCCTTGAACCAGACGGCTTTCCAGAAGAATTCTACAAAACATACAAGGAGGAGCTGATACCAATCCTACAGAATGTATTCTAGGCAATTAAGAAAAATGGAATTCTCCCCAAATCATTTTATGAAGCTAACATAATACTGATGCCCAAACCGGGTAAAGATCCAACAAAGAAAGAGAACTACAGGCCAATATCCCTATGAACATAGGTGCAAAAATCCTCAACAAGATTCTAGAAAATTGGATCCAAAAATACATCTCAAAAATCATCCACTATAGATGTAGGCTTCATCTACAGGATGTAGGGCTGGTTCAACATTCACAAGTCCATAAATGTCATTAAGTACATAAACAGATATAATAACAAGAACCACATGATTATCTCATTAGATGTAGAAATAGATTTTGGTAAAATCCAGCATCACCTCCTGATAAAAACCCTCAAACACCTAGGTATAGAAGGAACATACCTCAAAATATGTGTTATCTATGACTAACCCACAGCTAACATATTGCTGAATGGACAGAAACTAGAAAAATTTCCCCTGAAAACTGGAACAAGACAAGGCTGCCCACTCTCACCCTTCCTGTTCAATATTGTGTTGGAAGTCCTAGCATGGGCAATTAGACAGGAGAAGAAATTCAGGGGTATTCAAATAGGAAAAGAGGAAGTCAAGTTATCCCTCTTTGCTGATGATATGATCCTATACCTTGAAAATCCAAGAGAATCTGTCAAAAGTCTGCTTTCACTGATAAAGGACTTTGGCAAAGGCTCAGGATACAAAATAAATGTGCAAAAGATAGTTGCATTCTTATACACCAACAACAAGCAGGCAGAGACCCAAATAAAAAGCACAATCCCACACAGTAGCCACAAAAAATTGAAATACCTCGGCATCTTCCTAACCAAAAAAGTTAAATACCTTTACAATGCGTACTACAAAACGGTGCTTAAAGAAATCCAAGAAGACACAAACAAATGGAAAAACATTCCATGTTCATAGATAGGAAGAATCAACATTTTTAAGATGTCCATTCCACCAAAAGCAATCTACAGATTCAGTGCAATACCCATTAAGTTACTAACATCATTCTCCTGAGACCTGGAAATGACAATACAGAAATTCATATGGAAACATAAACGACCATGAATAGCCAAAAAAATCCTTAGCAAAAGAAACAAAGCAGGAGACATCACACTTCCCGACTTCAAGCTTTACTATAAGGCTACAGTAATCAAAACAGCCTGGTACTGGTACAAGAACAGGCACATAGACCAATGGCAGGATAGAGATTCCAGAAGCAAAACCTCAATTCCTCAGCCAACTCATCTTTGACAAAGCCTCCAACAACAACCACTGAGGAGAGGAGAATCTAGTCAATAAACAGTGCTAGGAAAACTGTCAGACCACATGCAGAAGATTGAAACAGGACCCCTACCTATCACCATACACACAATTTAACTCTAAATGGATGAAAGACCTAAACATAAAACCTCAAACTATAAAAATCTTATAAAGTGCAGGGGACACCCTTATGGTAATTGGAACTGGGAACCAATTCCTGTTCACAATCCTCAAGGCCAATACCTTAAAAAAATCAGATAGACAAGTGGCACCTCATCAAATTAACAAGCTTCTGCAAAGCAAAAGAAATCATCAAGAGAGCAGGGAGACAGTCCACAGAATGAGAAAAAATATTTGCCATCTGTATATCTGACAAAGACCTAACATCTAGGATCTACAAGGAATTCAAACACACCAAAAGGAAAAAAACAAACAGCCCCTTTAAAAAGTGGGCAAAAGACGTGAATAGACATTTCTCAAAAGAAGATATATGAGCAGCCAACAGACACATGAAAAAGTGCTCAGCCTCACTCATCATCAGAGAAATGCAAACCAAAACCACATTGAGATACCACCTAACCCCAGTAAGAATGGCCATCATTAATAAAACAAATAGGCGAGGATGTGGAAAAGAAGGAATACTTCTACATGTCTTGTGGGAATGCAAACTAGTAAATCCTCTTTGGAAGACAGTGTGGCGATTTCTGAAAGAACTAGAAATTGATCCTCCATATGACCCAGAAATTCCCCTATTGAAAATATACCCGGAGGAATTCAAATCATTCTACAATCATTCTACAAAAAAGATACCTGCACACATATGTTTGTTGCAGCTCTATTCACAATAGCAAAAACCAACCATGTTGTCCATTGAAGTTGGACTGGATAAAAAAATGTGGTAATATACACAATGAATATTATGCAGCCATAAAATGGAGAAGCATCTGGACTTTGCAGCAACTTGGAAGGATTTAGAGTCGATCATATTCAGTGATTTATCACAGAAACAAAGAACAGAGTTCCATATGTTCTCACTCATAACCTGAACTTGAACAGTTATAATGCTATAAGAAAGTGATTGGCAGTAGTGGGAAACTGTCAGGGGAGGTGTGGGTGGGACTGGCAGTTGAGGGAAACTGCTAGGGTAGGGAGGGGCATACCTCATCAACAATGGTACTTGCATGATCAATGTTTATATACCTAATTCTGAATTGTACCCCATGTCTTTATAATAAAAATTATTTAATTAATAAAAAACAATAAATGAATTTTTGGAAAAATACATTTTCTACAACTGAACTGAAAATAAAATTCAAAATCAAAGTCTGCACATATGGAAAAAGAAACACAAACAAACACATTTGTAATGTTGTGATGTTATGAATTAAAAATCTTAAAAATTATGTATAAGTTTTCTACAGAGAAACTTAGAACCCTTCCTATTTGTCAATAGCTGTGGGATAGAATATTTCTAGCATTGTAATTAGAGTGCTATTAATAATATGCAAAAAATTTACATCACTTCTTAAATTAGAATCTGCCAATATTCATTAGGTAATCTAATCACAGTTAATATTATTTTTATCATTTACAAAGGAAGAACATGAAGCTTAAATTATTAAAAAGCTTTCCTAAGATAATAATAGATCTTTTGTTCCCAATTCCTTAAGCTCTTTTCGTAAAATTCTAATAAATATAAGATTTGCTGAAGTAAAATGACTCAAAAGTCATTAATTAATTATCAGCTTTTATGGAAGAAAAATAATTCGGTACTGGAGAAAAAAAGTTAAGATAGATTTCCAATCTTGGGCAGCTCACCATCAAGAATTGTTGCATAACACAAATACCTTTATACTATGTAGCTAATCATGTTTGATTAAATCATGGATTTTACCATAGTGAAAGTTTGTCAGTAGTTTATCCAACTTATTATAATATTTATGCAATTTAGTTACTGTACTATGAATAACTGGAAGCTAATAATTGACTGTAGGAAAATTAATACCTAAATAAAGGACATTTGACTGGAATTTATGATTATAGGAGAAGCATTTGTATTTTTACCCGACATTCTATGTAAAGGTATGCAATAGGATAAGTACACCATCAGAAATGGTCACGATAAGCAAATATATTCACTTAGGGACATAAAAATTTAGACAACATTTTCAGATATATTCCAGACTAAAAATAATTTTCAAATTGCCATTTCACTTGCAAATGTATGTGTGTGTATGCACATGAGTGTGTGTGTGTGTGTGTGTGTGTGTGTGTGTGTGTGTGTGTGTGGTGTGGTGTGTGTGTGATTGTACACACATCTGTTTGAGGGTAGGTAACTACATTTTAAATTTTTTTTAAAGTAACTACCAGGTTGTTTGATAAAAGAATAACTGCAAGGCTTTTTGATATTCAATTATATTACTGTATCAGTAAAGACACAGAAGACATTTCTGTGAAAGATCACAGACTCTAAGTCAATCCAGGTTGCTGTGAAGTTCAAGAACATAGAACCAATCATGCTGCCCATCAAAAGAAGACTGGATAAAAAAAAATGCAGTACATATACACGATGGAATATTATGAAGCCATAAAGAAGAACAAAATCGTGAACTTCACAGCAACCAAGTTTAATTCTTAATACTTTTTTAAAAAGTGAAATAATGTCAAAGTTCCTTCAAATATATTATCATGTAGTTGCTCATGTATTATATATTTTTCTATAGTTGTCAACTGTGTTTAAATTACAGAACAAAGAGAATTAACATAGACTTTTAAATTTGAACCTATGACTATAAAGCTATTTTAGAATATTGCTAGAATTCAGAATTGGACAATTTCTCTATGATCAAATTAGAAGATAACCAAAGGTTACTGAATATTTCATAAAGCCAAAAGCACCTTGATAAATGTGACGCTGAAGAAGTGGAGAAAGGACAGAAGAAAAGGGTATATCAATTTGAAGAGCAAGAACAAGATGTAGAGAGGGACAGAGAGAGAAAGAGGTGATGAAAACTCCCCATATCCCCAAAGCTACATTCTAACCTCTATGTATTAGATGAAATTATTTCTAGCTTGAGACATAACTTTCATAACTGTCCTTTGTGGGGTGGATTGCTGAATAAAGACAACTACTTTATGTTGATTCCTTATAAACTCCAGTCTTTTCTGCCCCAACCGTCCTCTTGCCAATGCCATGGCAAGTGTTTTGGCTTATGACTTTCAGTTATCTTGCATAAGTCTAGTTTGTTTATTCAGCCTGTGTGTACAAAACATATTCTATGTGGTGTTTAATGAGGATTAAAATGTTGTAAAACACAAGAAATTTATTCTCTAGTAAATAAAAAAGTAGGTAATAAGTTAAACTACTTTCTGGTCTTACAATTTTTTTTAATAATTAAGATAAAAGGTTACAGAATTAACAGCATGTAAGCATTGCTTTAGATCCAGAAGAAACACTAAATTTCTATTTATATACAGAAAGAAGAGATATTCAAGGCAGAGGAAATACTATATCCAAAAGTGTGGAAAAATTATAAGACGTGGTGTTTGCATTGTCCCCTAAGTCTTCTTAGAACATAATGGGTTTAGAGTCATGTGACTGGGTTTAAACCTGGGCTCTAACATTTATTAACTGTGATTTTGAGCAAGTTACTTAATTTATCTGGGCTTTAATTTATATTATTTGTAAAAATGGAACACTAATGTTAATGGTAATGTTTTTTAATCCATGGAATTGTTGAGATTCCTAAATGTGTTAATATATCCAAAGTGCTTAGAAGAATGTTTGGCCCAAGGAATGATTCAATAAATGTTAGCTCTATGTGGTCAAAGCATAGAATATATACTGCAGAATAATTAAAGGTACTCGAAATTTAGACTGGAGCTAGGTTGCGAATTACTTGAACACTAAACTGAAAGTTTGAAATTTATAGGACACTACTCATTATTTTAAAGACATGATCTGATTCTTATTTTAGAAGTTATTTCAATAGTAATGAGAAGATAGATCATAGGGAAATGAAGTATAGAAAAAATATATATGGGGGCGTATGCTATAAATTAGAAGAACTGAATAAATTTATAAGTTAGTAGAGATGAAAAAACAAATTTTGGGACTTAATAAGTAATAGACATACCTTGGATTTGCATAGCGTAAGATGATGAAGTTTAATTGTAGATATATGTTAAGGTTAATTTTAGTAATCTTCAGGTCATTTACAAATATCTATCTATAGTAAGAGTATAAGATATTTCTTTTAAATAATTCTTAGCAGTGTGGTTACTATTAAAATGAAAATTTAAAAATATTATCTAGAGAGGCAAGAGTATTATTTTATATTTTCAAATGTAGTCAAAGTTTTCCAAACAATCAAAATATGTTAACAAAATAATTTTAAAAGTAAAAAAAAATGAGGATTAAATAAATGGGATATGTCAGTGTGATTTCACAACTTCTGAAAGATAAATGTTCCAAATATTTTAAAGGAATTGTTTTTTAGATGGCACAAGTATACATGTCAGGGTCTCTTATTTCTTGTTCAATATTTATAAAAATAATATTAAACAATTTACTATGTTTTCATGTATCTATCTTTTCATTGACTTATATTCTCCATAGAGGTACTAGGATCATACATTTTGCACAAAGTCAAAGAAATCACTCTTGAAATTACATCCATTTTTTCTCTTGTATCTCTTGTATTTTGGGGTTTTTTGTTTGTTTGTTTGTTTTTTTAGTTGGAGTCTCACTCTGGCTCCCAGACTGGAGTGCAGTGGCCACTCCCGGCC